>NC_056733.1:571457796-571467796 GCF_019279795.1 Protopterus annectens | reverse complement strand
AGCCGTCTGATCACTGATACAGTAGGCAGCAGCAGTAGTACAGACATTAGCAATGATGCCTCCAATGCTTGACTTTCCAGTTCAGGTCCCATCTGGGTTGTCTTCTGTGTGGAATCTTTCTGTCCTTCCTCTTGCCACTTATGTTCTTTCTGGGGTGGAAGTCTTTGGTTTCTTCCCATATGTGAACGGCTTGCCAATAGGTTAACTACTGATACTCTTGGTGTGTGTGTGTGTGTGTGTGTGTGTGTGTGTGTGTGTGTGTAGTTTGCTTATGAGTGTCCTGCAGTGGACTGGCATCTCCATCCATCCATCCACTCATCCCTCCATCAATTCCCTTTTTCCCATTTTTTTTGCACATGGGGTCAGGGTGTCACTTCAACAGTGGCAGTTATCTAAAGCCAAGGTTTACACTGCCAGATGGCTCACCCTGCTACAGTAGCTCTTCTACACCAGACACTCACTCTCACACCTATGGCCAATTTAGAGTGTCCAGTCCACCTACTATATGTCGTTGGAATTTGGGAGGAAACCGGAGCACCAGAAGAAAACCCACACAAATACAGGGAGGACATGCAGGTTCCACACAGAAGACGGCCCAGCCGAAAATCGAAACAGAGAACCTCTTGCTGTGAAGTGACAACACTATTCACTGTGCCACTGTGCTCATTTAGGACATGTTTTACACATTAAAGTGTGCTGCTTCAGAGACTTCATCTCTTCCACAGCCTTGAAGAGGATAGAGTGGGTATCTGAAAATTAATTAGTAAACATTGACACCAGACTGCCATACTGAGTTATTCATTGTAGTGGGTAAACTTGCTGCATGATCTGTTTGCCTTCTTGTAATCTAATAATGTTGGCTCAGTAAACAAAGACACTTATGCAACTGTGTGTGTTTGTCGTGATAAAGATCATAGTCTGGCCATGTGGATGTTAAAGCAAGATAACAAAGAACGAAATGTAACATTTTGGAGTGCTGGAGAAATTAAATATTCTCACTACAAGATAAACTGTACAGGGAGATATAAATGTTATGATGTATTTTTGAGCCATTGTGCTGAAACATTTATCCAGGAATAGTATAGGAGACTCAAAGACATTTTGTGCATATTTAAAATTTGACATAATCTGCATTTACTCAAAGTAAATGTTAGAGTGCGTAGAGAGCTTTGTCCCTTTGTCAGTAATATGTGTATCTTAAGCTATGAATTTAGACAACAGATGGTCTGATTAGTACTGGAAGCTTGTGTTGAACTAATAACTTAGTAGAATGATAGATTTTTTGCCTGATGTTCTTTTACTTGGTGGTCTGGAAAAATTGTTTGAATATAAAAGGAAGATTTCATTGCCTTTATTTTTTTCCATGTGGTTTTAAAAATGGTTTATGTCATTGACTTAGCTTAAGTGACAGGAGAGGACCTTTAACCATATTAAAATGTAGCTCATTGAAGGGTATAATTGGCACCCCATGTACCATTTTAAGCTTTACACTGTTCTCATTTTTGACGGAGTTTTTTACTATGTCTTTTCCATTGCCATTCTGTTTGTTTAAGCAGTTGTAGCAGGGGCACTGGGAACTAACTTTGGGTGGCATGATGCCAGGGAATCTTCTTGGGCTAGGCTTATATAAACTGCAGGGCCGTTGGCCTAGTACACACTTATGAACCTATTAACCTATGAGCCAAGGTGGATTCCATTTTGGCTGCAGCAGGTCACATGCTTTTTACGTTGCAGTAGGTCTGAAGTATTACTTCGTACTCTGATTGGTTGGGCTGCTTTGATTGCATATTGTTGTCGGAATTATTTATTTATATCTACAATATTTCATTGACTTCAACTTTCATAGAAAGACACAAATTAAGATTATTGTTACTTTAGCTTCATGTGTTCGTAGGCGATCAACAAGGTGTTTTATGTCATTTCCTCATCATGATAAAAAAACAGTAGAGTGATTCCTTTGAAGAAGCTGTACATGCATGTATGACTTCTCATAATTCATAGTATATTCATTTAAAATCTACAAAATCCCAGTGCATACATACCGTCGTAATCTGGACAAATTATGAATTTCAACCAGTTTGTGCTCTGTGAAGCGGTATCACATTGGTGTTGCAGTGGCCTACTGATTTTTTTTAATGCAATGAAAGAACAAATGTAGTTAATGTTATTTAGATGTAAAGCAAGAATACATTGTCCAGTTTAGTGTGTCTAAACTTAGAAGCTTTCTGAAGCCAACATTACAAAGTTATGTTATATGACTTAAAATAAGTTGACTTTCCATCACTGACAGCTCTTGATTAGATTCATAATGACTACTTGAAGAGATAGTATGAAAATCAAAACTTTGATATCGCTGTTTGTACTAGATTAATGCAGTCGAGATTGCAGTAGCAGTTTTTGTCATTATATGTCTTCTGGCATTTAGTAATTAGCTTGACTAAAACACCAAGGTGAAGCTTTTTATTGTTTTACTTTGGGCATATACTACTCATGAATTCCCCATGCTTAAAATTTTAGCAGCTTGACCGTATCCATTTTATGTTCATCTTTTGAAGTATCACATGATTCATGTAGTTGTGTACGAAAAGGCATAATAATGTGGCGAGACTGTTGCACTGGAGATTGTGCAAACATTTCTGGTATTGAAGTGGCTGAAAAACACTGGAAACATGAGCCACAAAGCATCACAGAAAATGATGAAGTCTACATCACATGGGATCATCCATTACCAACAGTTCAGAAGATAGATGCTAGAAAACTGGATATAGTGGTCCAGGCAAAGAAGACAAAAGTAGCATTGATCATTGAAATTGCCACACCCAGTGACTACAGTGTCCTGCTTACGGAGATACACAAAGTCATAAAATATCAGGATTTGCGAGCAGAAATGAGAGCAATGTGGAAGAAAGATACCCAGACATTTCCAATAGTAGTAGGAGCAATGGGTCTTATAAAAAAGAGTCTACAATCATATTTAGATATGCTACTAATACATGTAACTCAGTACAAATTGCAGAAGAATTCATTACTGGGCACATTGTAGGTGCTGTGAAGAGCACTTTTGGCTGACATCAAAGAGTGAAACAATGCTAATTTCATGAACTTTTATCATACTCTGACTTAGGAATGGGGTCCATTCCCATCATGGTATTAGAAACCCAAAAGGTTTGGAAAAATTAAAAAAAAAATAGGATAAAAATAATGCATATTGCCCATTCTGCCGTTCAATGAGTCCCCCCAAAACTGTAGATGCCACTGATTACCATGCCTGAAGGTTGCACATTTCACATGTCCATTCAAGAATGGAGACTGTCCACTGCATGACAAGCAGTCTCTGTATGGGGCAGACAAATTGTGTTAAATACCTTAGATCATTCTGTCTCTAGCAGTATAAAGTAACTTGCTGTATCTGTCGGTAGGCACGGTGATGACACTCTGTTGTACAAATGGATTTTATGTTTTGTTTGTCTGCTATATATTTGTATATTTGTTTGTGTCTTTTGGCCTTTCCTGGTTAGGGGTCGCCACAGCGGAACTCCGGTCCGCTAACGATTGGCAGTAGAGTTTTACGTGCTGGATTGCAAGGCCACAACCTTCAATGAAGGAACGCCCGTTCACGCATGTCGCCACACAAAAGACACTCTAACTGAAATCGAACGGGCAACGTCTAACTGTGAGGCGACAATGCTACCGCAGCACCACCACTGCAGTTTTAAAATGGCATTTTTTTGTATTCCGCTAGCAGCTTTCAGCACTCGTTAAATGGCTTAAAGTCATAAATAGGAAACTAAACTCATGGAAGTCTTTGAAACCCGAATTATGGAATTATGAAGTTTCAGATTCCATTTTCCAGGGTGAGTTTTGTTTCCTGCATGCCTTTACTAATTTCTATTATCTGTGAGACACCACATTTCAGAGGTAAGGATAGCCACCCCATAATTTAGAAATCTGAGTCTTACATATTCCTTGTCTGAAAATTGTGATTGATAATCACTGCACTCACCCAGGTGTATAGAAAGGTACATAGTAAATGTACATAAATACTGATTTCAGCAGTTTATAGCAGTGAAATAGACAAACGTGGTGAAAGCTTTTAAGATCCATGTGTTATTGATAAAGTTCACCTTATAACTGCATTCTTGGAAAACTTTCAAACTAGAAACATGCTTACAAAAGCATATTTAACATGTGGGTAACTTATTTCATCTTCAAAGATAAGCACAGTAGAAAAAAACAAAGTGAAGACTGTGAAATGTTAACGTTATGAAACAAGAAAAGACCATTTGTTTGTGAGAAAACCCTTTCCTGTGTACTATGCAAAGGGTAGTGATGCACTTACTAACCGATAATGTGAAAGAATCAAAATGAACTGAGTTGATATTCTGACTAAGTCATACCATCAGGAATGTGTGATAATTCCATCTTGAATCAGCCACTGTCTGTCAACTATTTACATAATTATATTAACTTACCTTTAATTTTTCTATAAACTGGCTAAAATTTCACTATTAAATCATTGTCATATAAATTGTATTTATTTTTAACCAATGTTTTCATATTATGTATAATTATTTAATTGGGTTCCCCTCAGAATATCGAAATTGCAGAACATCGAACGTCCGATCATCGAGGACCAGAGGATCGAAGTTCTGCAATATCGAACTCAAAAAAAAAACTAAAACTTGAAAACTTCTTATTTCATGTTTTTGCAAGCCCCCTGCACCCCCACACCCCCTGCTACTTAAGTATACCAACACCAAGATTGCCCTACAGTGAGAGAATGGTACTGTGTACGTTCCTGCTAATCAAATGTCAACAAATAAATAAATAAAACCGTCAGAGGAAACCAATTTATCATGGCTGATTGCTGGTACCATGTACTTTGTTGCTGCTGGGCAGATGGTGTTTCGCACATGGTATTAAACATTTGAGATGCTTGTAAACTTCATCTTGTTGTCCCAGGTTTGATTCTCAAAGTCACCATTTGTCTTCTGTGTTTTTTTTTTTTTTTTTTTTTTTTGAGCAGTGAACCTGACCAAACCATGAGCATGGTTCACCATTGAAAATAAAAACTTATACTAAGAGGATTTACCTGGTTAGCAAAGTAATACAAATTAAAATATATCAAATCAAGCATAAAGTAACAGTGCAGCTATTCCAGTTCTTCGTATATATAAGGATCAGTTTCTGTGAAACCAGTAATAAAGAGATGCTATTACCTTAAAAGCTGTAATGCTGTTTGAGGAAAAAATTAAAACAAATTGACTAGAAATTTAAGAGTAGAAGTAAAATTTTGATAAAACACATATATGGGTCATTATTTGCAAATTATCAAACAGTGCTGTTTTAATGGATAAAACCTGACAGCCATGGAATTCCCATAAGGACATTGCTTTGTGCAAAAAAAATTAATAGTAATTGAGGGTGTATTATTTTTCATTGTTTCAGGGATAAATTTCACTGCTAAAATTACTGCAATGCCATGAGTGAATCTGAGAGTATTGTAGTGGAAGCAGGTCGGCTTAAAGTAATCTGTCTCTCCGTCTTCATTATCTGAGCTGGTGCTTGCAGCAGGAAAGCTCTGGGTACTTGATTTCACATTTACTTCCTCCACTTTTTCATTTATTTTAATATACCATGTTTATAATGTTTTTCAAATATAATTATTTTTATATTCCACAGGGTTTTGAATAATTGATTAGCACTTTTTACAAAAACTGGTGAAATAATTTTCTACACAATATGCATATGCATTTTTGGTATTTTAAATTTGTTAAGCAAATTGAGGCACCATTTTTGTCTTTTTGTATGCAGAATGTAAATCACATTTGCAGTTACTTAAAATCCACTTGTCAAAGTATGAGAAGAGGCCATATTTCTACTTAAAGGCAGGAAAAAAAAAGCCAAAAGCATATTTAGCAATTAAACTGACCCTTTTCCATGTCTTAGACTTAACAATATCAAGACGGCACTGTTTTAATGATGTATATTCATCCCTAGGAGTAATGCCAACATTTGATCTAATATTTTCTGAAAGCTTTAGCCTGCAGTATTAGAAGTCTTTGTTTATTACATGAATTAATGTTCTTGGCTACTAAGGATAGTATTAATCTTTGACTGTTTGGTTGTCAAGGAGGTAAATACAATAGTCTAGAAAGGTAAATTCTAAATAAATTTCTGAAAGGAAAAGGAATCTCACTAGTTATGTACTCTAGCCTTTTTTTATTATGGTGCATGATATCCATTTGTATTCATTAAATTGGTGAATTTAGAAAACAACCAAAGACACATTTTGTTTTTCTGTATATGAAGCAATGAAATGCCAGAACATAGAGGCAAAAAGTGCCTTGTTTATGTAGTGCCTTGCAATTATAAATAAAATTGTATCAGTTGAACCATAAACTAATATTTTATCACATTTTGAAGGTCAGGACTCTATGATAAAGTTAACAAGCATGTATTGTGCTTGAAGGAAGGAGTGTTCATACATACCAATTTGCATGCTTGTATGTATTTCAGAGCAAGAAGACTTGATTTGTTTTTCTTTTATTTACTAGTAAGATATCATTCACAGTAGTGATTTTTTTTTATTTCTTCTTCAAATGAATTTGGTCTTTCAGCTTCATGTACTGTAAGCAGAACTCTGTGTAGATGGCCTGTTGTGGAGATGCACAGAATGTTTTGCCTGTTCTGTTTTTTTTTTTTTTTTTCAAATGCGTTTACTTTCTCCTTATAACTTTAGTGAACATACTGGGCATGCCTCACCCTCTTTGAAGCCACATGAGCCCGCTGCTAATCATATTGGGCACTTTGGTGTGAGATAACATATTTGTCACCATCCTATTTCTGGCTTAGTCTGAATAGAGCGGAGTTGGGGAACATTTAACATGACTGTGGAATCTTTTATAGAACTAAACTGAATGGTATTCAGGCATTCTTAAAGAGCATTCGGTTGTAATGTAACTAACTTAGTCTTCATACTGATTACATTATAACATGTTTCATCCTAGGACCCAAAACTAACTCATTACTTCAAATGAGGACTACACAACTGAGGTTAACAGTCAGAATTATCTTTATACAAACCATTTTAATGTAAAGTGTAATTTCAGGTGTGCAGTCTCAGATGCAATGTCTTGTTATCTTAAATGTTATTTTGCCTTAACTAAGTATCAGCTGTCCTGTAGTGTAGTTCAAAGACCATTCCAAACTCGTCCTTTGGTCAGTAATTTCAAATGTAAATATGCATCGTTGTTGTCAAGACTACAGAAGCTTGTTGTCCAGTGTGTGTGTGTGTGTGTGTGTGTGTGTGTGTGTGTGTGTGTGTGTGTGTGTGTGTATACATGAGAGTGGGTGTCTTTATACATATGTACCTTACACAAGCTCACACATTTAAATCAGGTCAGAGAAGGAGGTATAAAAGCAGGAGTGTGTCCTTCATTTGGTGATATTGTGTCTTAACAAGGACGGCCGGTATTAATCGTGCATTTGACATTTGGTGATACTGTGTCTTAACATGGGCAGTCTGTATTAATAGTGCATTTGACATTTGGTGATACTGTGTCTTAACATGGACAGTTGGTATTAGTAGTTTCATTTGACATTTGGTGATACTGTGTCTTAACATGGACAGTCTGTATTAATAGTGAATTTGACATTTGGTGATATTGTGTCTTAACATGGATGGTTGGTATTAATAGTGCATTTAGTGATACTGTGTCTTAACAGAGACCGTCGGTATTAATAGTGCATTTGACATTTGGTGATACTGTGTCTTAACATGGACTGTCGGTATTAATAGTGCATTTGACATTTGGTGATACTGTGTCTTAACATGGATGGTCAGTATTAATAGTGTATTTGAAGCTTTCTTGATACAGGTGGTGACATGTTGGCTCTCATAGCAATGGTTCTGCTTCTTGAGACAGTGATATTCCAGGTCAGTGAAATGAATGCCAAAGGCTTTTTGAATGAGGTGAGATGGGTAGTGAGCGAGAGCTGCCTTCTGCTCCTGCCGACTGAGGACTGCATCACATCAACCCACTGACATTTTCATTGTGCAGCCACTGAATGCAAGTAATAGTCAGGTATCAATAGTCTAGTATCAGTAGTCAGCTGTCAGTAGTTAGGTGTCAGTAGTTAGGCATCAATAGTCAGGTATCAGTAGTCCGGTATCAGTAGTTAGGTATCAATAGTCAGGTGTCAGTAGTTAGGTATCAATAGTCAGGTGTCAGTAGTTAGGTATCAATAGTCAGGTGTCAGTAGTAAGGTATCAATAGTCAGGTGTCAGTAGTTAGGTATCAATAGTCAGGTGTCAGTAGTTGGGTATCAATAGTCAGGTATCAGTAGTCCGGTATCAGTAGTTAGGTATCAATAGTCAGGTGTCAGTAGTTGGGTATCAATAGTCAGGTGTCAGTAGTCTAGTGTCAGTAGTCTAGTATCAGTAGTCAGGTATCAGTAGTTAGGTATCGATAGTCAGGTGTCAGTAGTTAGGTATCAATAGTCAGGTATCAATAGTCTAGTATCAGTAGTCAGGTATCAGTAGTTAGGTATCGATAGTCAGGTGTCAGTAGTTAGGTATCGATAGTCAGGTATCAGTAGTCAGGTATCAATAGTCAGGTATCAATAGTCAGGTATCAGTAGTCTAGTATCAGTAGTCTAGTATCAGTAGTCAGGTATCAGTAGTTAGGTATCAATAGTCAGGTATTTTCCCATAGTGACTAAAAGAGTGTAAACTGTTTGCCAACAAGACTGGAAGAATGTTTGAGTTATTGCTGGGGGGGGGGGGGGGGGATCAAACAGGATGAAAACAAATTGGCTATAAACAGGTGTAACGCAATCACACTGTATTTATGCATGCGACTGTTGAGCACATGCTAGCTTGTATATGGAGTTTGGTTTTGAGGTAAATTGGGAAAGAACTAAGATTTCTTGGGAATGCTGCATATTTGTAGGACTATTGGATTTTGCATTGGGGAGTAGGAAATGTTTTTCCATGAATTTCTTTGTTGCATTGTGGGAACACCCATATCCCCCAACATTCACCCACGCACAAACACATTCACACACATACACACAAAAACACACAGACACACACACACACACACACACACACACACACACACACACACACACACACATAGTAGACGTTGTAAGGAAGACCTCTTCACGTGATGCTGGTGTTGCTGTTACCTTTCTTCAGTTTAAGTTTACTTCCTCCACTGATTTCATTTAAATATTTTCAAAATCCCAGCCCTCTAACTGTAACTGTCTGTCATGATAGGGGAAATTTGACTATTGCATGGATTAGTAGAATTTTGCAGCAAACACATTGTGTAATTTTTTATGGGTGATCCTTGCTTTGATTTTTTTTTAAACCTGCTAAATTAGTAAGGTACTTTTTTTGAAATGTCAATCTGAAACAGACTATATTTATATCACGGTGTGTTTTATGTAATGAATAGCAGGAGTATAGTCAGGACACTGCAATAAGAGTTATATTTAATACTCCTCTGTGTGCATTATTTCCTTATTTGTGTAACGTAGAATATGGCACAGAGTCTAAATATCAGGTGCAATGTGAGCCTCTCGTTCCATTCACTGATAAGAAGTTTAAAGACAGGCCTTTTGAATACTGTGAAGAAGATGTAATGTTGAAGGTTTGCAGTGGAGATGAAGCGTGACCTAATTATGTCAGGGTGGCAGGTTTAGAGTTCCTGCAGCTTTTAAGAGATCACATTCTGAATAGCCTGCCCATCTGTCAACTGGTAGATGCAGCAGTCTCCTCAGAATATGCCTTTGATTATTTGTAGAGGCCTTGTTGCCTGTCCCATCCATTGTGAAAAGAACCATCTCTTGTAGAAAATGGGGTCCTTGAGGCCACAATGCAGTGCTGGTGAGCTTGGATTATTAGAGCAGTCAGATGCAGTCTTTGTATTTGCTTATAGCTTATGGGGCAAGGGATCACTCTGTGCCTAAACAATGAGCAAATGCTTGTAGA
>NC_056733.1:571400296-571447796 GCF_019279795.1 Protopterus annectens | reverse complement strand
CCTGGAATGGTTCACACTTGTAGTGAATCCCACCCCCAGGAGTGGTTTATAAAAAACACCCCATTTCACATATACTTCATTCAAAATTTCTTCTACTAAATATTTGGGGTATCCCCTGTCTTGGAACTTGCTGGAAACCTTTTCTAGTTCAGGGCCCAACTTCTCCAAATGTGAAGTCATATGGGCCAGTCTGATGACCTGACCCTTAACAATACTTCTCTTTTGTCCCATTGGGTGGTTACTTTGAAAATGCAAGTATGCGTTGTAAAAAGTGCCCTTTCTGTATATTTTTGACCTAAAAGCATCAATGCATTTCAAAATATAAGTATCCAAGTAGTTTATACCTTTGGTATCATACTGATATGTAAAATCCAAAAAATTCATACTAGAGTTCAAGTACTGAATAAACCTGGGAATCTCAGACTCACTACCCTCTGAGAGGATAAAAATGTCATCCAAACAGGGGCGGCCCATGCTATTGGACTGCTGGACTGCAGCCCCCTCAACTGTAAATAAAGAAAAAATAAAGAAATAAAAAGAAACAAAATTAAAAATCGCGGACTTTTGCACATGCGCACTAGTCTGGACTGCTGCTGAGACAGTGTGGAGCATGCGCAGATTGTCTCAGCAGCAGTCCTGACTGGGAAACATGAAGAACGGAGCTCCCAGAAGTCTATGCAGTTTTAAACTGCATAGACTGTCCTGGAACTCGCTGGGAAAATACGTCGGGGTCGGACTGCAACGTCAGCAGTCTGGTCGGGGGAAGATCTTGCAACGGGCAGGGTCTGGTGTGGATTTGCGCGGGTTTTAGTAGCCTACTGAGGTGTGTGTGTGTGTGTGTGTGTGTGTGTGTGTGTGTGTGTGTGTGTGTGTGTGTGTGTGTGTGAATGCCCCAGGTGCAATATACTGGTGGTTAGACTCATGGAGGTGTAGTAGGGAATACCTCAGGCTTGAACCCTGTACCTTGTATGCAGGTGTTAAAGACCTGAATTCCCTACCCACCACCATTTATAAAAAAATTGCAGATTTTTGCCTCATATTTGATCTGATCTGCTCCTCATAATATCTGTGGTTTGTAAATGCTGCAATGCTTGATATTTGATGGTGCAGTGGTAGCATTGTTGCCTCACAGCTACAGGTTATTAGGTTTGATTCTTGGCTGGGGTGCTGTCTTTGTGGGGTATGTATCTTCTCCCTGTGTTTGTGTGGGTTTGCTTTTGTGTCCTCCCATGTTACAAAGACATGTCTGCATTATTTCTTCCTGGGCCTCTGCTGAAAATTGTTTTTTTGTTCCAAGTCAGACTGTCCTGATTAACAAATGTTAAATAAAATTGACAGGCATTTGAATTTCAGACTTCAGGTTTCTGAATGTTTCATTCCTTACATATTTGATGGTGCAGTGTCAGTATTGTTGCCTCCCAGCTATAGGTTTTCTGGTTTGATTCTTGACTGGGGTGCTTTCTGTGTGGAGTCTGCATCTTATCCCTGCGTTTGTGTGGATTTGCTCTGGTGTCCTGCCATTTTACAAAGACATGTGTCTACAGTATTTCTCCCTGGGCCTCTGCTGAAAATTGTTTTTGTTCCGTCAGAAGTAAAATTGACAGGCATTTGAATTTCAGACTTCATATTCTTCAGAAAATACATAGCAAAACGAACTTTTTATTCTAGCAATAAATATATAGTAACACAACCTTTTATTATAACAATTTTCTAAGTTTATAAGATGACTATTTGAAAATTCTCCTTATTTTTGGGACTGTATTACCCTGTTATTAGCTTTGTCCAGGTTTTTTGTGCTAAGGTTGACAGCTATGGCAAGAACTGAATTCACTGAATATGTTTGAGGGCTGTATTCCCTCATTACTGGGTTTGTCCAGGTGTTTTGTGCTAAGATGTTGACAGCTATGGTGAGAACTGAATTCATTAAATGATAGCCATTTAAGTTTCAGTCTTCCTCTCTTTCACAAAGCAGCTGATTTGGCGTAGTGGTATGTTGCTGTAACTGTTTTGCACAGGGACCTTGGCACTAAAATGTATGGTGGTAACACAGCATTTTTCTTTCACAAAGCAGGTGATTTGGCATAGTGGTATGTTGTTCTGACTCTTTTGCACAGGGACCTTGGCAGTAAAATGTATGGTGGTAACACAGCATTTTATTCTAGCAGCTTTCCAAGATTATACAAGCAATGTTTAATGTGTCCCTGGTTTTTGCCCTTTTGACCCACCCCAATAAATTTGGCTTTTTCCAGATTTCTTGTGTTGCAAAGTTGAGATGCAGTTGAGTATTGAGTAGATTTTACAAGGAGCTGAGAGCTGCAAGGGAAGAGAAGTTTAGTGCTGATTATGCTAAGTCAGCTTACATTGCTAATAGCACAACAGGTTGTGTACTTGCTTTTGATGCAGAAGGTTGTTGGTTCTACTCCCATAAGGGGTGAATGCTGCCGTACTGAAAGTTAAGATACTAACTATGAGCCTGTTATCAGTTTGCCATCCATTTCCTATTGCAATATTACTAGCTTATTTTTAATGTAATTTAGGCAATTTATTCCTCAGGGGCATCAGACACTTTATTTTTCGATGAAACCATGAAATATAAAGGTGATTGCTAGCAGCAACCTCTTCATTACAGATTTGTTTAACGTGGAATTATTTAGATGACTTTTTTACTACTTCAGAGATTGTGCATATTTACTGATGATGGTGGACTGTAGAATTGTGCATATTTACTGATAATAGTGGACTGTAGAAGTTTGAGTAGACTTTTATGATGGAAATGTTCTGAATTGGGCAGTTTTGTCATTGGTGCAGGCGCTTTGTTTCATTGTTTACTGGAAAAATGTTCAAAGCAATAGGAAGGTGTATCAAAGAGCACGTGTATGTTTCATATGCAAGGGGCCTATGATTTGAAAACAGCCCAGAATTAATCTTTATCTGCCACGGGTAAAATGTATTTTCTTTGAATGTGGGTTTCAATGTTGTTTCAATGAATGTGAGTTTCAATGGCAGAGAAGTTTTAATGCCAAGTTTGTTTAGCAGATGTCTTAGTGTTTGTGCTGTAAACTGCAAAATAAAACTTTCAAATGAAGTTCAAATCATCATAGAAGTAAATCAGTATGCACATTAGTATTTATGGTAAATGGAGTGAAATAGCCAACTAATGGATCATTGGAATGGCTGCAGGGGGAGGCTCCATTTGACCATGGTTTTGTGAGGGGGAAGGGCGGCAAACTTAGGCAGCCCCAGCTGAACCATACCTCCCAACTGTCCAGATTTTCAAAGAATGAATAGATTTTTGCTTCTTATTTTTGGTTTGTTCCTCATAAAATTTGTGGTTTTCTGGCAAATCATTTAGGAATTAAGTCACTAAATAATGACACACTGAGTTTCAGACTTCATAACCTTCAGAAAAATGCATGCTAAAGTAAGACCTGTTATTCTATCAACTGTCTCAGTTTATACAAGAGCAATTTTTAGTACTGTTTATATGTTCCCCCAATATATTTGGCCTTGTCCAGATTTATTGCATTAACAGGTTGAGAGGTACATGCAAATAAATTGCTTTATAGAATTAGGCATAGCCAAACCTCTCAACTGTCCCTGATTTTGGCTCAAAATGTTGCTCTTCCCCTAATGATCCCCCCGTAAAATAGCAATTTTGGAAGAAAACATGGAGGGTTTATAATTAAGAAATAACTGTAATAATCAGATTACTTTTATTTCAGAAATGCATGTAGATTCTTTTATTTTGTCAGCTGCTCAAGTTAGCAGTACTAATATTAAAGTATCCCTTCTTTGACAGGTTCCCAGCTGTATTGTGTTGTTATTTTATATTTTTACATCACATTTTTGGTCCGTTTTTCATAAAATTGTGTTTTTTTGGCAAATTAGTGACAAATCATTAAAGACAGAAGTTAGAAAATAATGACAGACATTTGAGTTTCAGATTTCATACCATTCAGAAAATTCATACTAATGCAAGACCTCTATTATCTTTCTAAGTTTATAAGAGCAATATTTTAAAAATTGTCCTTATTTTTGGGCCTTTGTCCCATTTCTTTGTATGGCTTTGTCCAGATTTCTTGCTCTGAGGTTGAGAGGTATGACAAATGTGTCAGGGCCATCACAAGTCAGCCAGAGACATTTCAAACTGTGACATACTTGTTGCACCCCACTCCCCCATGTAGTGACTCTGGATGTGTCGAAGCAAGGCAAGGAGTAGTTATGCAGTATAAATGTGCAGAGTATCCCCCATCCAAGGTAGACACAAGTACTAGAGTGGCTTTTCATCTGTCCTTGATTTTTACAGAATGGTCTGGTTTCTGTCATATTTTTTGTACTGTTGATTTATGCTTATTACTCAAAGTGCCTGTTGCTCTGTGTTTAAGTAGCAATACTTTAATGACCATTAGGTAAGCTTGGCTGAGATTGCAAGATGCAAGTAAGCTTTAATAAGCATACTGTTAAAGAACTGGCAACACTGAAAGCCTTTCTGTTGCCATGTAGATAATACTTAACTAGATAATGTATAAGCCTTGGGTATTGAAATGCATATGCCAGTATTTGTAATAAAGGACAGGATTACATTATTTTAAGAGTCTCATTACACTTGGAGACTTTCAGTCATCTCTGCAGGCTTTACCCGTAAACAGAATGCCAATTGTGTGGTCCATAACCTGTACAGTAATCCTTTTAGTGTGGGCCATATCCTGTACAGTAATCCTTTTAAGCAATGTATCTTGAGCTTATTTCTTGTTTGCTTTTCATTTTTTACTTTGATCATGTTTTCCCCATGAAACAAGTAGATGTCAGGCAGCAGGTCTTTTTTTGGATAAGGAACATTTTTACAAGTGGGGGCATCAGAGTTTTCTACTTTCAGCATGTTACTTGGTACTTTAATAAAGCTGAATATAAATTATAATTAGAACTGCAGTGCAAGAAGTGGTCTGAGTTGAGTGCTGCTTGTTTTTCTTATACTTGATTTTGACTGGCATTCCATTAATGTATTTAAAAAAAGTGATTTATTCTTTCATGTCTCACAACCTTTTTTGTTTCCATCTAGATATTAAGCTGTCATGCAGCCAATGCATTGAAATGTTTTTATTCTTCTACACTTCATTTTGTCTTGATTGGACTCTCATAATGACGGTTTGGCACCCAGGGCAGTATATTTAGTTTTTGTGGTTTTGAGCATAGCTCCTCCTCTTTCTAGTTGGCCGCACCCCTTCCCATTGACCCCACCCATTCAGCTGTCTCCTGCAGCCCCCCTTTGATTTGAAGTCACCAGCCGCCACTGCATCCAAATAACGTACATACAACTTGACACTACCCCAAAAAGGGCAATTCAATACATACTGATTCTCCCCAACCCAGAAGGACCAAATTAGCATACACAGGTGAACGCACTGCCCCCATGGCTACACTCCTGATCTGTTGATAGTACTCTCCCTCAAACCATAGGAAATTGTTGTCGAAGACAATGCTCATCATCTCACAGACCAGTGTAGTCATGACACGTTCCAGTTCAGATTCCTGAAATAACACCTGTTCAAACAACATGAGACCCTCCCCCTTGGGAATACTGGTGAACAAATCCTTAACATCTATTGTTAAAAAAATAATATTCTCTGTCCATAACTCTTTTTTTATTAAACCCCAAAATTCCCAAGAATCCTTTACTAAGTGGGGAGTCTTGTCAACCACATGCTGTGCACAGAAATCTATTAACACAGCCAAAGGATGAATTTTGGAGCCCCTGGCTGCCACAATGGGTCTAAATGGTGGTTTCAAAACATTTTTATGAATCTTGGGTATACCAAAAAAAACCCCACAGTATCACAGGGTCCCTTCTGTACAAAAAAATCATATAACTCAACATCTATTCTTCCATCCAGTAGATATTCCTCAATATATGAATCAATCCTAGAACAGGAAATATTAATTTGATTTCTAGAAACACCCAAATAGGTAGTCTCATCAAAAAGTAAATTCCGCATCTCATTCAAATAATCTAAACTTTTGTATAGCACTACCCCTCCCCATTTATCTGGAACCATGACACAAATCTGTTTGTCTTTCCTTAAATCCAACAAGAGGTTGTATTCTCCATCTGTTAAGTTACCCTGTCTCCTGTTGTAACCCTGAGCCATGCCATAAATATCTTCCAGAACAAGCTTTTCATATGTTTCTACTAAGGGGTGCCGGGTGTATTATAGGTGCTTCCTTTTTTTAGGTAAAGAAATAGGTTTATTAGAACTCACTATATTTTCATTTTCCTTCTTGCCAAACATGATTTCAAAATTTAATTTCCTGGTATACACCTTCAATGCAAGAATATTTTCTACTAAGTCACCCTTAGAAGAGGAATGAACTTAATTCCCTTGGAAAATAAGTTGAAATAATCTTCAGTAATATTTCTATCTATGAAATTATATATAGTGAACCCATCCTTTGTTTTCAAAATGTCCTGTCTTGTGTGTGCTAATTCCTGTATCTGTTCCCATTGGGGTATGTATTCCCCTCGGTGGGTAATAACTCTTGCTGTATTCCCCTTCTCTGTATAATGCTGTGCTAGTCTCTCCGAGCATCTGACTACTGGAAAATCCTGTTCCCTCTCCCCCATTTCTCCATTCATGTTCCAAGTCTCCCCTCTACTAACCACTTCACTATAACTATTGGAATTCCTATCGTCTTCCCCATCAGGAACATAAAGTTTGTTGTAAATTAATTGTTTAATAGACTAGACCTGTTTGTTCAAATAATTTTTCTGGTCCCTATCCAACTTGCGTTTTTTCTTTTGAAAAATATTATAACATCTCTTTTCCACTTTGTCAAGCACTTTGAAATGCATAGCATTGTACTGAAAAAAAAACAACAACTCTGTTTTAATTTTGTTATCCAAAACATCTACCTCTTTAGCTATCACATCCTTTTGCTTTTCAAAGTAAAACACGGTTTTTCTAAGCAAATTCAACCCTATTTCATCAAAAAACTGCACAAAATCATCAACAATTTCTTCATTGTACATTGTACCAAAGGGGAATTTCTACAGTCTTAACCCTTATGGTATAATTTTTAACATCACATATTTGAATCAATGTCCCTCTGTAAAGTTTTGAGTTTAAACAGTCTCTTTTCAAGCCGATAAATCAAGTCCTGGAGAGAGTATGCTTCAGCCCTTCACTTTCACCAATACGCTCTAATGGAACTGCACCATCCCCTGAAAAGTTAAACTGTTTGCCCAATATGGTGGAAAATTTAGCATTAACATCCCCAGGACCTGATATTGGAATATTGGACATTGTCAAAATGAACCCTAGGGGTGGGGATTGGAAGAATTTATTAAAGAAAAGAGAAACTCAGTGGCAGCTTAAGTTAGCTACAATGTTTCCACCCGGTCTGAATGAGATTGTTTCCATTGCTCCCATGTTGTTGGAAAGACATAATAGATTTTAGCAATATACATATATATATATATATATATATATATATATATATATATATATATATATATGGTTCTAGGTCATAAGATCGACAGCCACTTTCACCGACAACAGAAACATCGACACCACATTATCGACAAACCATAAACACGACACCTCACATGCCCGACAAACAAGAAACCGACGGTCCACAAACACGAAACCCCATACACTGCACACACCACAATAACAACAATCAACTAACAAAACACATCCCCTTATCCAAAACCACACACAGAACACAAGCACACCAAAATCCTCACAAACCCACACTAAGCCTCACACACACAACTATGTACAACCCTAACCCAAACCCTTACCCTAAGGTCCGTCACTATCGCACACTCAGCTAACCCACCTAACCCTAACTCACTTAACCCACCCCTAACCCAAAAAATACCACTACCGCACACTTACATAACCCGCGCCCTAACCCTAACTCACTTAACCCACCTCTCAACCCAAAAATACCACTACCACACACTTACATAACCCGCGCCCTAACCCTAACTCACTTAACCCGCCCCTAACCCAAAAAATACCACTACCGCACACTTACCTAACCCACGCCCTAACCCTAACTCACTTAACCCACCCCTATCCCCACAGACTGTCACTATCCACACTTACCTTACTCGCACCCTAACGTCCGTCACCACCACATACTCACACAGCCTTCTTTCCAAGTCACTATCCCTGGCATCGGCGTTTTCATCCGTAGCGTCGGTCTTCCGAGTGTCGATCATCTGGCGCCCGCTAATCTGTTGTCGGTGATGTCGGCTGTCGATCTTCTAACCTAGACCCATATACATATATATATATATATATATATATATATATATATATATATATATATACATTTTAAACATAACATTTATTTAATTATGTGAATTTATATTATGTTACTTTTAGTAGGCAGAATGTATATGTCTAATATGTGAATTTTAGTGGGGTTTTTGAATGTATTCAAAATTTTATGACATGGTTTCTTTAATGTTATGTATAAAACTTTTTGGAATTAATGAAGTTCAATTAAGATGTCATTAACTGAAAGTATTTAAATGGTTCTTTTTTAGTAGGAAGTTGTATTCTGATGAAGTCTCTTACAGGAGATGAAAGCGCTTAATACTAATAAATTAATGGATTTTTTATTTATTTTTCCTGAGTGCATTTTCTACAAGGATGGTATTTCAGTTATTTTAGTGACATTTGTGAAATAAATCCAATACTCCAATTACAAGACTGCTTTCTGGCTAGGTAAGACTTGCTGGACTGACTTGAAGCCTTGTTTAAAAGTGAGCTTGTGTGTGATGTGAAGGAGTTTATTCCAGTGTCTTGCTATGTAGAGACCATTGACTGATGTGCCTTCTCTCTGCAGAGATGCTTTCACTAATGTTAATGAGAAACCTGTGGGTCAGCAGTGGGCTTAATGAGATACTGGAGTGTGTTTAATTGTATACTACATGAAAGTGATACTACCACTATAGGAAAGAGAAGAATTACATCTAATGCAAAACATTTAAAGGATTTTGCTAATTCTTATCATTTGAATGATATTAATAATCAGATAGATTCAAAATCATTACCATACACCTTTTTTTTTAACAGATACAAAACTTATTCAAAAATAGATAGGGTCTTTATTTCTAACCAGATGGTAACAGATTTAATTAATTCCAAAATCATTTCATGTCCTATATCTGATCATAATTCAATTGTTTTTGAATTCATTATAAAAAATACTCATAATGTTCAGATCAAAAGGATACCAGCATACTTAACTCAGCTAAAAGACTATAAAGAATATATACTTTCAGAAGTAAAACATTTTTTAGACATAAATAACACTCCTGATGTCTCCATTGTTTGTTTGGGATGCCTTAAAATCATATCTATATGGACAAAGTATCAGATGGTATAATAATAAAAGGACATCTTGGGATAAGGAATTATTAGATATTCAAAGTAAATTAGACTCTTATAAACATAATAATAAAGAAAATATTATGGACAAGAAAGTTATTGAAGAAATAAACAAACTAAATGAGAAATACAAAGAAATTTTAACTCATAAAGTTAAAATAACTTTAGAGAAATACAAGTTTTTGTCTTATTCAATAAGCCCCAAATACTTACATAGACTTAAAAATAAAACAAAAAGGTTGAATAAACAAAACCATATCAAAGAAATCTTTTCTCTAAGGAAAAAGAAGAATGTTTCTAGTATACCAGAAATACTAGATGAATTTAGAAATCACTTTCACAAAATTAACCATAATAATATTAACATGGAACCTAAAGATAAAATAAAGGAGTTTATAACCACAAATATGAATAAAAAGCTTAATAAACAACAGATTAAACTATTGAATAAGAGTATTTCATATACAGAAGTTATTACACAAATAAATAAGCTTAAATCAAACAAAGCACCGGGTAATGATGGTATTATACCAGAGATATATAAAATCCTTTCTAAAAATACATATTCATTAATACATAAGGTTTTTATTTTGGCCCAAACTGAGTTAATAACCCCCGGCCCATCTTGGCAATATACATTTATTTCACCAATTTTAAAACCTAATAAAGATCCAACTAGATGTTCTTCATATCGGCCCATCTCATTACTTAATGTTGATTATAAAATGTTTATGAATATCTTTGCTGATAGATTGAAGACAATCATTCCCGCATTATAGATATAGATCAGACAGGCTTCATTGTAAATAGAAATACTTTTGATAATATAAGAAGAACTTTAACATTAATAGATTTTGCAAATAGGAAAAAGAAAGATTTAACACTTATTAGTCTTGATATAAGTTCAGCATTTGATTCAGTAAGTTGGGACTATCTGTTTACCTTAATGAAGTGCACAAACTTCTCGGATGCATTTGTAAATCTAATTGAACATTTATACAAAGGAACGTTGGCTTATATTAAGGTAGGAACATATGTTTCACAAAAATACCCATTCTTAAAGGTACAAAACAAGGATGTCCACTTTCTCCACTATTATTCACTTTAGTAATGGAGCCTTGGGCTAATTTGATCAGAAACAGTACTGGCATAGAGGGTTTTGAAATAGATGAAAATACAACATCCAAAATTCAACTTTTTGCAGATGATGTTCTAATTACATCAGCAGGATCTAATACTTCTATACAGTCTCTATTTGATAACATGATGAATTTTAAAAGTATTTCTGGTTTAATATTCAATGAAGAAAAAACTAAAATACTACCTATATATACACGAAAAAATATTCTCATTAGTGATTTTACTAAATATGTACCCAATTCAGGTCAGATAACTTATTTAGGTATAATACTATCTAAAGATATTAAATCTATTATATATAATAATTATAATACCTGTTTTCTTAATATACAAAATCTTTTAATACCTGGAATAATATGTTTTTTACTATGGAGGAGAGACTTACAATTATTAAAATGATAATATTCCCCAAGATTTTATACTTAATACAATCAATAATACTTCCACCTACAAAAATAATTATCAAGAAACTGAACACACTAATGTTAAATTTCTTATGGGCACCTAATAGACCTAGGATTGCATTAAAGAAACATACTAATAGCTGGTCTCAAGGGGGTATTTCTTTTCCAGACTTTAATTTATATACTATCTCTTCTATTGTAAAAGTTATTACTTTATTAATAGATCATTCATATGTCACAAAATGGAAAGATTATTGGGAGCTAATTAGTATACACTTCATGAAAATCTCCTTAACACATAAAAATATGATTGTAAATAACTCCATGTTATGGTTACTAAAGGAATTTTGTACTTCACCTATTACACCTAAACATATGGTTTGTTACCCATTAAATATTATTATTATTAGTTATCGTAACTTTATATTCATGCACCCTAAGTATAGGGAATGGAATTTTATTGTATTTCCTATAATGTATATTCAGGGTATGCTTTTGTCATCTACTTCTAAAGGAACTTATTTAGCTATAGATAATGATCTAAAGTACTGGTATCAGTTGATATCTGATAATAAAGTTAAAAATCTAGATTTCTTAAAACAAGAATTTGATCTAAGAGAAACTTGCTGGTTAGAGGTTCAGACCTTTAGACAACATCTCATTAATAAAATAGATTTAATGTCTATAACTGTTAAAGAATCTATTCCAACACTGATTGATTACTTGATATTAAATTTACAACATAAAGTTTCTGATAAAGGTAAACTTTCATACATACATAAAGTTATCAGACAAGAAACTTTTTACAGTGTAGATTCATACTGGAATTATTTCACTTCTATTAATGGGGACCCACCAAATCAACAAGATAAACAATATATATTGGAATCTGCTTATAGAACTACGTCTTCCATTGTCTGGAGACTTTATACATGGAAATTTTTACATAGATCTTTTATACACCTTTGATGATGAATAAAATAAATAATAAAGATAATCTATGTAAGAGATGTAATGTAGAAATTAATGCTGACTGGGCTCATATGTTTTATGACTGTATAAAATTGAAAGAATACTGGAAGTCAATTAATGAATTTTTGCAGGCTCTTTTTACAGATAATTTCATTATTTCTAAATCTCTTATATTATTCAACACACCTGTACCTCAAAGTGTTAAAAAGGTTAAGCTTCCCTTGTTATGGTCTATTCTAGCAGTGGCTAGGAAAATAATAACTAGAAATTGGATTTCAGATACACCTCCTTCGTTCAATGAATTTAAAAATGTTATGAATATAGTGTGTCATATGGAATAAACACAATTAGGACTAGAACAAATAGAAAAACATCTTATTTTATTGTATGGGATAATTTACAAAATTTGTTAAAAAAATTTTAATTTCAATAGCATGGTATTCTAGTTTAATTAATTGATCTGATTGTAGTGGATGTCTTTGTAAATACTTTAGTTGTTTTGTTGAATATTATAATAATACCTATTTTTAATTACTTGTATAAAATTGTTATGATATTTCTCTTATATGTTAAAACAATAAACCTGTTTTGAAAAAAAAAGATACTGGAGTGTGATAAGTTAGTATCTTAAATGCAGTGCAACAGGATGTGAGCAGTTGTTAGTAAACTTCAGGTAATTAGGGAAGCCTTACCAGGAAGTAAAGCTGGGAAAGTATGTAAACCGTGCAGTCCTTCTGTGAGCTAGATCATGTTTTCTGTATGGTGGTTATAAAACGTTTAGTATCTAAGCAACATAAATGAACAGCAGACTCTTTTGTGTGTGTGTGTGGGGGGGGGGGCATCTCACAGGTTATCACACCATTGGTGGATTATTGGCTTCAGGTTGAAAATGTAATGTCACTGTTACTTTTGCTGCAGTGTGTTGTACTGTCAAAGCCAGTGGAGTGCTTTTAGGGGATTTTCCCCTTTCTCCCACTGTTGTATGACTGCAGAGTTGGTGCTTGTAATTTAGGGTATGGGGTGTTGTCCCCCAGATGTGGGGTGCAGGAAAGCTTGTCAGCTTGCAAAAATCTTTTTTTTTTTTTTTTTTTTACCCTCTTCTGTCCTTCATGGTACTGGCCTGGCACCCTTGTACCTGACCTTGCTGCCAGATTCCCACTTCCCTAAGATATTTATTTATTTATTTGTGTTTGTTTACCGGGAAAGTCTGACTGGGTAACACCCATTTTGGGCAGAGCACTAGGGAGAAAAGCTCCATTTGCTTACATTGCATTGTACTAAGTTCCAGTTAAACACAGGTTAGTCACATTTCTGTTTACATTTACACACAAACAGTAGTTACACTTTTACATTCTAAGATTTTACAGAGGTAGAAGTTACTAAAGAGAAAGTCCACATGCAGCTGGATAATACAGGCAGAAGCTCTGTATACATTTTTTTGTCATTTCAGTGACAGGTTTAATGGATTCTGTTTAAGGAGAGTATTAGGAGAGTATTGCACTGTGAACACAAAGTCTCAACCTTGAGGTGACTATGTGCAGGATCTGGACTGGTTAAGATGTTGTTTAAGCAGTGCTTTAAAACTATTGAGTGAGTTGGAGAGTTTTGTTTGTGTGGGGATACTATTGTAGAGTTTAGCAACATATCGGGAGTAGAGTGAGTCTCCTGCAACATTATTTGACTTATTTGCAAGTATACTAGAGCAGAGATCCCATGCTGGAGACTAGGTCAATAATACGTTATGCAGTGCAGGGCATTTTTCTGAATGATGAATGAGTTTGTATGGTGTAGCTCGTTGTGAATATGTCAGGCAGTTGTGTAGTTCAAGCCAGTTTAATTGCTTTAAGCTATGACAGTGGTGGGTCATATGAGGAAGATTGGTGGCAAGGTAAGCTACTTTATTGTAGCAGTAAGCAAGTTTCTTTGAGTATCATTTAAGTTTGTTAGGATAGGAGTAGTCTATAAGAGAGTTAGCAATAAGAAGGTAGTTTTTCTTGCAGTATCTGTAAGGAATCCATTGATCCTATAATGGGGGCCTATTTTCTGGTATATAGATTTAATGATGTGCAGTGTATGATGGTCATATTTCAGATTGTCATCTGTTATAATGCCTAGAGGTTTACTGGGAATTACAGTTTGAGTGACGGTATTATTTGCTGATTTTATTGTGAAAGGTTGCCTTTGATTTTGACAAATTGTTGAGGTAAAACGTATTAACTTACTTTTCCTGGGGTTGAATAGGAGGTTTGATTCTTTGAGCCTGGTTTCTACAGAGGAGAAAGACTTTTTGGTAATGTCTTGGAGCTTATTTATTGTTGCAGCCGCACATATTAATGTTGAGTCATCTGCAAACTGAACTAAACTAGCATGGTGAGTGAAGGTGTGGAGGCTATTAATTTTTTTGTGTCTTTCGGCTTTTTCCCGGTTAGGGGTCACCACAGCGGAACTCCGGTCTGCTAATGATTGGTAGTGGATTTTTACGTAACGGGTTACCAGCCCTGATGCACAACCTTCAACGAAGGCACACCCCATTCACGTATGCCTCCACACAGAAGACGCTCTAGCTGAGAATCGAACGGGACAACATCTTGCTATGAGGTGACAACACTACTGCAGCACCACCACCGCAGTGTGGAGGCTATTAATAAATATATCAAATAGGAGTAGACCTAGGATAGAGCCCTGAGGGACACCTGTACTAAATGGGTGAAAGGATGAGTAGGCTTGTTACCATTTAACTGCAACTAATGGGGATACAAAGGCTCAAAAATAGGGACAATTTTTAAATATTGCTCTTGTAATCCTAGAAAGTTGCTAGAATAACATATTTTGTGTTAGCGTGCATTTTCTGAAGGATATCAAGTTTGAAAGTCAAATGTTTGTCATTATTTAATGACGGTATTCCTCAGTGATTTGCCATAAAAACAGAAATTTTATGAAGAACAGAGTAAACTATGAGGAAAAATCTGGACATTCTGACAAAATCTGGACAGTTGAGAGGTATGCTTTTAGGTGTTTTATATTTCTTTCCTGTTTCAAGTCAGGGATTTCATATAGAATGAAGGCATTATGTTGGACAAAACATACAATCAGAGGAACGGACGAGATCTAAGTTGAAGTCCCTTTTTAACATTTGATTCAGAATGAATTCTGGGAAAGATAATTAGGAAATTAGAGAAGGTCAGGTGGTCAATCTGATGTCAGCAAGACACGCATCATTCATTGTACAGAGTATAACCATAGCAAGACATGCATCATTCATTGTACAGAGTATAACCATAGCAAGACACGCATCATTCATTGTACAGAGTATAACCATAGCAAGACACGCATCATTCATTGTACAGAGTATAACCATAGCAAGACACGCATCATTCATTGTACAGAGTATAACCATAGCAAGACACGCATCATTCATTGTACAGAGTATAACCATAGCAAGACATGCATCATTCATTGTACAGAGTATAACCATAGCAAGACACGCATCATTCATTGTACAGAGTATAAGTATAGCAAGACACGCATCATTCATTGCACAGAGTATAACCATAGCAAGACATGCATTGTTCATTGTACAGAGTATAACCATAGCAAGACACGCATCATTCATTGCACAGAGTATAACCATAGCAAGACACGCATCATTCATTGTACAGAGTATAACCATAGCAAGACACGCATCATTCATTGTACAGAGTATAACCATAGCAAGACACGCATCATTCATTGTACAGAGTATAACCATAGCAAGACAAGCATCATTCATTGTACAGAGTATAACCATAGCAAGACACGCATCATTCATTGTACAGAGTATAACCATAGCAAGACACGCATCATTCATTGTACAGAGTATAACCATAGCAAGACACGCATCATTCATTGTACAGAGTATAACCATAGCAAGATACGCATCATTCATTTTACAGAGTATAACCATAGCAAGACACGCATCATTCATTGTACAGAGTATAACCATAGCAAGACACGCATCATTCATTGTACAGAGTATAACCATAGAAAGACACGCTTCAGTCATTGTACAGAGTATAACCATAGCAAGACACGCTTCAGTCATTGTACAGAGTATAACCATAGCAAGACACGCTTCAGTCATTGTACAGAGCATAACCATAGCAAGACACGCTTCAGTCATTGTACAGAGTATAACCATAGCAAGACACACATCATTCATTGTACAGAGTATAACCATAAAGCACAAAAAGCCAGCCTAAAGCAAAGTGACTAGAAAAACTGGAGGGTAAGCCAATAGTGGTACAATAAGTGGAAAGGGCCCAAGTCAGACAGGTATCATAAGGAATGCAAGCTACAGGTGATGGTTTCCTTGGCAACAACCAACTGAAGAATACCTGACACTTAACAGTACAGATGTCAGCAAAAGCAAATATATCCTTTTCTTCTGTTTGTTGGGCGGGGCATGCAGGTAGTTATAGTAGGTGTATGTGATAATAGAGGAGAAACTCTTAAGAATGTTATTTAAAAATATAGTCATGTTGGTGGAACTCAGTTCTGGACATTCTAACTTAAGAATGTGCCACTTCTGGGACCTTGCAAATGTAAGCATATGAAAAACAGAAAATGTACAGTGAAGAGCAAATTAGACTACCTTAAAAGTAAGGTATTATCTGTATGATACATGATAGAAGATATGAAGTCATTGCAACATAAAATATGACAGAGTTAGGGGTGATTTAATTCTTGTTGAGGAATGACTCTGAAGTAAGTGTCGGTTTAATTGTTCACACTTTAAAGAGTGTGAAGCATACTGCTGAGAGATTTCAGAGATTTAATAGAAATTAAAATAAACTGTAAGACAGTGGATATCAGAGAGAATTGTTCCTATATGGAATAAGGTGACAGTTGAAATAGACATTAAAATACTTTAACCTAGCTATGAAGATGTGAAATAAGTTCTCAAAAGTTGATATATGGCATGGTACGTTTAATATCCTTTTGATCATACTATAATTTAAAGCACTGTACATTTGTCTATATATTTGAATGCAGCTTGGGTTTGCATTATATCTCACTATACTGTTACTGGTAAAAATCATACTGTGACTTCTTAATGTATTAATTTACACAGACAGCTTGTGTTTTATCACTTCAGTCCAGATATTCTCTAACATAAAACATTCTGTACAATCTTTATGAGTGACATTGCAGTATTTAAGTGAAACTTTTTTTTTTAAAACAGCTTTATTGATTTTACATAAAACAAAACAATAAAAACACTCTCATAGGTTTTGACAGAAAATTGTTCAAACAGATTAACAGATTGAATAACAAATAAAAAAAAACAACTAAAGTATTTACAATTACATCCGCTGACAATATCTCAAAGTGAAACATCTTTGAGGTGCATTAATATCTGATCTTGGCTCCATTATTGTGTTGTATGACTTCTATAATATACTGAGCAGAAACTGTATATCAAATAATTTGATGCCACTGATCTTTGTAAAGTTTTATGGGATGCATTTGTATATAAAATGTCATAACTTCTTTCTCACTGTGGGGTCAAAACAGGTAATATTTTAGCAGTATAGGAAGACAGTAATGCTCAAAATAACATACCCCCTACATAATCTCTAGAAACTCTCTAACTAACATACCCCCTCCTAATAAATGCCCAAGATACACAGGGACACCACTGGGTTGGATTACACAGCTAGGTTTATAAAGGATCTAGTGGTCATCACCCTAATCTATATTTATGAACTCAAGCAAGATCAAAAATGCTAAAAGCTCAAATAACTTTTCTTCTGCCCTCCATCTATGAGATCTTTGCTTTATATACGACCATCATCTATAGAACAGATCATAAGGTTGTGCAACTTCTGGCTGATGTCCTCTCTAAACTTTTGCCATTTTGGTATAAAAATATTTGTTTCTGTTGAGGATAGCTGTCATTCACAATGAGTGGCATTAATTTCAATACATTTAAAATTAGTTATTAAATTTTGTAAATTGGTTTGCAACAGAATTTAAAAGTACTGTTCCTATGTGAAAGTGTACATGCAAACCTTTTTATGTTTTTACTGTAAATTTGTGCTTTCTGTGTATACCTGCATAAATCTACACAAGGATGGAAGTTAGATTAAAGGAGGGTGGCATGCACATTTTCACTGAGGTACATGTCTGCCAAATTTAAATACAGGCCATTTATAAAATGCATTGTCAAGTTTAGAGCTACTCCATGCTCCATTGTGAATACGTAGGTTGTTCTTCAGAAGAATATAAGGCATGCTATAATAAAAAAACTGCAGTTTTGTTCAAGAGTCCCTTCATGATGTTTATTCATTCCGCAACACAGATTTTTTAGTTGTAAAGACCCATTACTTTTTAAGCATAGCCAACAGTTAAAATCCAAGGAATGTTGTTTACAATTACTGCTTTTTGAAGAAAAGCTGTTCCCCTTTAAGGCTATTTTTTTTTTTTCTCATAGTGTAAAATGTTGGAGGCTCTACCTTTGTTTTTACAGTTTCTTCCGTAGTGTACTGGATGCCACTCAGGCAAGTCTTTCTTTGTACTTTGTGATTTATTTCCATTATTTCAAAATACTTTAGAAGTTACAGCAAGAGAATACTGTCACATTTTTCAGAGGTACTTGTAGCTAAGAGTAAGCACATCTTTCTCCAGGTGAATTATTTTTGTTCTTCACTGTGTTGTGTGCTACAGTAATTTACACAGGTGAATTTTTTTTTTAAGATAGCTTGGTATTGTTACATTACTTTAACTGCTGTTTGATTGTTATTCATGCTTTTATTTTGTAATATGGTTTGCAATGTTTGTGTGACAAGATGATATAGTTTTACCGAAACCCCAAAACTATACTTCACAAGTATACTTATTAGACTCTCATATTATTTTAAGCATTTCACTGAATGTGAATACAACGTTCAGTTCTGCATTATTTTCCTTAAAACAATGTACTGCGTGTTCACAGCCATAGTACAGCTGGAGCCAATCATAGCACTAAATGAATGTAAGGCAGAGCAAGTAATCCTGGGTGAGATGCCATTCCATTGCAGCATATGTGCAGAACACACACACACACATACATACACACAGACTGTCAGTCACAAACCTCATACATACTTGGTGACAGACTGTAGGATGGAAGGAAAATATAGTGACAGTTAATGCCACTTATGTAAAACTGGCAAATATTACCAGAAATAGGACTTTCAGTTTAAAGAACAAATTTGTTGTCTGGCAGTTAGCGCTGAAGATTGGGGTTTTCAGCTGTTTCTTGTTGTCCAGGGTTTGATTCCTTCAGCCTCTGTTTGGCTGCCTGTGTAACTCTAAGCAAATCAATTAACCAGACAGCCTTCCTGGGGCTGAGCCTGAAAAAGGTCCATGGAGATCAGTGCTCTAACCCAGTTAACAATACATATAGTCTGCTAAAATGGCACCCATGAAATGCTAATGCTTCAGTTCAACTGAGCATGGGCAGAGTGCCTGACTCCTAAAGGTTTACAAAGACTTGACTTTTGCAGGCAGATGTAACATTATAGTAAGTAGATAAGTTTTGTTTCAGTAGATATGAAGTAGTGTTAAAAATTATGTACAGCGCTGAATTAAATGAAGAGAAAACGGTATGTCCACTGCATGTACTGTACAAAAGTCCAATTGATTTTAAAACCTTAGTTGTCATTTTCCAGTGTAGACTAACGATTCTCAAAAGCACGTCTCTTTCTTGGAGCTTGTCACCATTCTCAAGGATCATGCCTGTGAAACTGAGTGCACGTTCCTTTTGCTGCTGTTTGCCGATTTGTTTTGGACAAATGCGCTATTCTCCTTTACACAAATGTAAATCGTTCGGTCTGTGTTTATTGTTCTCACACAGATATAAAAGCTTCTCTACATCCAGTACAATGACTGATGTGACATCATTATTTGTTGTTTTCTTACAAGTAGTTCTGTTGTTTTAACTTTACCCATCTTCATTTGAAACAGTAGCAGTGCACAGAGTACCATGGTCAATAATTCATGAGTAAATTTTGTAGTTTGTTATTGCAGCACTCAATTTTTCATATGTCATAATTCTGTGTTAAAATGTATTTTGATTGTATTCAATTATTTTTTTTATTATTTCACTACTTGTCTGCACTTGAAAATATAACAAACTTCTCACCTTTCTTCTGTAGATCTAGTACCAAAGTAGAATGGAAGAAGAGAGCATGATGTCAGCTTTAGACAATGTATGTATGTGTGTCATAACATACCTGACTAATTTTGCAGAAGGGATTATTTATTTTAAGTATAAATATCTGTGATCTTAGATTAGATTCACTTCAGTCTTTATAATTCCTAGCTAGTTATGCAGGATGTGACCATTTTCTGAACTTCACCTATGACTCTCTCTGATATTCAGTTCTCTGAGATCTCAGCACACCAAATTCAACTCCCTGGGAACTCAACCCCATGAAAATATTTTAAAGTATTTTTCTGTAAGGTGGCAAGACCTCCTACACCCTCTCACCCCTGAACTTATATGTGCCAACGATACAATCACACAACACAGAGACAACGGAAAAGACCACACGTCTCAGTCTCTGCAAGCATATACTTAGAGACTGCATCGGTAGCAATGCCATATGGAAAGCAGCAGTTGGGGAATTGAACAGGTAATGGTGCTGCGGTAGCGTTGTCGCGCAAGACGTTGTCATGTTCGATTCTCAGCTAGAGTGTCTTCTGTGTGGAGGCATGCGTGAATGGACGTGCCTTCATTGAAGGTTGTGTGTCAGGGCTAGTAACTTGGCACGTAAAAATCCACTACCAAACATTAACGGACCGGAGTTCCGCTGTGGCGACCCCTAACCGGGATAAGCCTAAAGACACAACAACAACTCTGGGAAGTACTAATTGTGGCCTTCGGGGTGTTTGGTAGTCCTAAGTCTCTTGGAGTCTTTAAACTCCTCTTTAAATATCTCATCATGGCCTCACTATGCCTACAAGTGGGTCACTATTTCCAGATATTGCACACCTTCCCAGGCATCAGTATATAGTGAGTACTTACTTCATTAAGATCCCTATTAGTCACATTTCTCCATTGCCTTAGATAACTGCACTCTGTTTCACTGTGCCTTTGATATTCAGGAGAATGACAGATCAGTCATCATTCAGTAAAGTAATAGCCTGGCACTGTTGAAAGTACCTTACTCTGTAAAAGTAGGGATCTTGCAGTTGGAATGAAAGGCGTGGCATTTAGGTTAAGGGCAAAGATCCAGAAAGATCAACTTTCCTGTGTGTGTGTGTGTGTGTGTGTGTGTGTGTGTGTGTGTGTGTGTGTGTGTCACACAGACACACACAGACCAACAAGTGTGCCTTACTTTCTTTATGTGATTTACATATGTGTGAGTGTTACCATTCCGCCTTATATGGCACAGGTGATTATGCATTCTTTGTAAACTCTGAATGGTTGCTCACTTCAAAAGCAGATTGTTTACCTGTAACTACAGCCGGGCTGGTAATGAAGCACCAGTGCCTTTTGATCTCAGTAGCGAATTGAGCAGCTTTATTTGTGTCGGGGGACAGCACAGGAGCAATACTTACATTTATGAAGACCACCCAGTTTCATTGTATAACTGAACACCTAAGCACTAATGAATTCCTTCTTTTTATTTTAATTGACACCTCTTGTGTTGCATACACATAGCTCTGTGTTCGTATCATGTCATTTATAGCAGTCACTAGGAAATGTACTGTAGTAGTCTAACATTCTGTGTATTCTGTCTTGTCATAGCCTTTTGTTTTTTTTTCACTATTCCCTGGTAATTTAGACTGAAGATCACTATGAGATATAATAATCACGTAAATGATTCTGTCAAGCATTGCAAGTAATTCAGACTGTATTGGTATATGTCATTTGAATATGGAGGATGAATTAAAAGATATCTGTGCCTTTTGCCTAAGCAAAAGATGCATTAAACAACAACTGGATGACACCTTAATTTTTCAAGAACTCATCTGGGGTATACATTTATGTCCCTTTGGACAGTGTAGTATAAAGGAAGAAGACACTGATGACAAACAACACTACATTTTGTCTTCATTAGTATCAACAGAAGACAAATGTTTGTATAGGTGAGTGATAGAATGTGCATTCATAGCCATGAGTACCAAATCAATGTTCCAGAAAGTTAAACAATTAGGATTTTCTCTTTGGAATGAGGTTACTGTACACTTTTGTAATCAACGGGTCTCATCTAATTGTTGGTGATCCTTATTACTACATAATCCCTGGTTTGACTTTTATATTCTTGTGTTCCAGTGCACTTTCAATGAACTCAGGATGTCAGGATGTATCATCAAAAATTGCCAATGGTGTCCCTTTTCATTAAATTTCATTCAAATATCTATCTACAACTCATTGTCCTCTGATTCATCATTGCATATGCCTTCTTTCTCCACAGTTTGGCATTAAAGCCTTCTGGAAGTCTTAGATTCTTCATAAATTGTCCTTAAATTTTCAGTCGAAAGCCCATTTCTAGTAAACTGACTATAGAAGTCTCCTTCTTCTCCTCTTTTTCTGCTGTGGCATGTGTCGGATCTTTCAGAAGAATGCTAATAGTGTCACCTGTGAAAAGGATGGGAGCATTTCCCCCATGTCTTGGCTGTATAAATACTACTTCACGTATTCCGTAAAAAGAAAACACAGGGCGTAGTAGGTCTAACCTAGATTACAAAATTATTATCAGCTGTGTGTTAGCTATATAGTATAAGTACAAATTTGCTAGTTTCACAGTGTTATGTAAAAAGCACACTGATGTAATTTATATACCTTATTGACATATGGTTGTGTATATGACAGGTAAATATCGCTCAGTTCTTGGTATGTTATATTTTGTAATATCCTTTTACACAGGTAAATGAGACCTACTGTTCTGACACAGTTATTTGTCTTCTAGATGTCTGCACAGTAAGTGCAGCTTTGAACCAGAGATATTCGAAACAGGTAGTCCTTCCTTAGAGTGACATCAAATAAAACATTTGGATTTTCTCTTTCAAAGCTTTCTTCAGTTGGCCTCCACATTGGTGAGTGAGCATGTGTGTGTGTGTGTGTGTGTGTGTGTGTGTGTGTGTGTATGTGTATGTATGTGTGTGTGTGTGCACTCGTGTGTGTGTGTGTGTGTATGTGTGTGTGCGCGTGTGTGTGCGTGTGTGTGCGTGTGTGTGTGTGTGTGTGTGTGTGCGTGTGTGTGCGTGTATGCGTGTGTGTGTGTGTGTGTGTGTGTGTGTGTGTGTGTGTGTGTGTGTGTGTGTGTGTATACAGGCAGTACAGTTTCAACACCTACTAGTCACAATGACTGAATAGGTGGGCTTAATGATACCTGCAAGCTGCATCTTGATGCACTGAATGTAAATCTGTCTCTTTCAAATGCATGTCCAGAATGAAGGTCTGAGTTATCTGACAGTTGCTGTGTTTGACCCTGGTAGGTATATGATCTCAGTGTTAATCTTCTTGATTTGGTTCCTCCTTTGGTTTTGTACAGTCATCAGGAATCTGCATCACATGGCTGTAACCAGTCATCAGCATTCATCACATGGCTGTAATCAGTCATACTCTATCCTGCTTTTGCAGTGTCTGGATATATGGCTTCATCATATGGAAGCTGTGAAGCATCTGCATGAAGTCGCCATCTTTGTATTCCTTAGTTTCTAGTGTCAGTATCTTTTTCTTCAGTCAGATGTTATGTATATAACAAGCCGCAGCCAGTGAAAAGTGTAAGGACTTATGTCACGTTACTGTGATAATGAAGCTTTATGGAGCATGAAGAACTCTTTTTAATATTATTTGCCATTATTTTTTTCTCGTTCTGTATTTATATGCATAAATGTTGCATTTCAGTTAGTGAAAGACATCATGGGCAGTACTTACCTATGATTCCATGTGCTGAGGTTGAAACCTAAATGTACTTCCTCATTGTTTTTAAGTTAACAAAAAAAAAAAAAATGACCAGGGAAAGTAATATACTTTTTCTAAGTTAATTCTTATTTAGTACAATAAAATAAATATCTTGGGGATCGTCACCTTGGTGATATGGTTTACTATCAGGTCAAAGGTAAAGGTATAAAAGTTTAAAATTACAAGTGGAAAGCCCGTTGCCTCTGAAATGTTGGCACGTAGCTTGCGTTCATGGTTTTGAACATCGCTGTTTAAAACTGGATCACGCTACAGTGGGGATCGGGAAAGTTACCATTCTCCTCAGTGCAGTGCAATCTCATCGTTAGAATATATAGTTAACAAGGGGTTGGTCTCCACATGGGGTGTGCAAGGGGGCTTGCCGCCCTGCAAAACAGTAACAAACTTTTGTGACAATTGATCCTTTTTTGCAGATAATGAACATTTGACATTCTGAACACTCAACAAAACAGTTTTCATCCTTATTTTTTGACTAGTACATTTAACGCTAATGCATACTGTTTTGATAGTAAACCTGATAATATGTCTTTCTAGAAAAAAAAAGTGTACCACATTATGTGACATTCTACTGAGTGATCTTGACTATTTAAATTAAAAATTACATCTGATTGTCTAACTCAAAATGCTGTTTTGTACTATGTCTGACTCCTGTTTGTTCACCCCCCACTCAGTTATTCATTTTCAGCCTTTATCACTTTGCTGAACTAGTATTATACTAGGATATTATAGCACACTTAGGAGGCTAAGCTGTAATTCATATAATGATTTCCTGTAATCTATCTTCCGCCTGATATCTTGCAGTCTGCAGCAGTAATCTATAACTATATGAGGTAACCCAAATCCTTTTGTAAAGTCTTTCTTCATTTCTTTTCCCCAAAGTTCAAGGAAACACACCCAACATAAGTAAATTACCTGTAATATATCACTACTTAAGGAAGGAAGAACAGTTTTACAATGCAAAGAACCACTTTGGGATGCAGCTGTTTTGTTTAGCATTTTCTCCACTGGATACTTACATAATTTTATAGCTACCTTGGGAAATCTTCTTTGAAATGCCAGATGTTTTGTGGAGTAATGCAATTAAGCTTTTTCTTTCTGGTGACCACTTCAGTAGTAGAGGTATGATTCCAAGTTTTATTGCACAAATTGTGTAGGATCAGCTGAATTGTGTGGAATAAAGGGAAAAAAAGTAAAAGCATTTTAACAACACTTGCATAAGTTGGAGTAGGATAGTCGTCCCATTTTAGTTCCAACAATCCTGCCAGTTTTATATACTTCTGCTGCCTCTTCTTTTCTGATTTGTGTAATATGCTAAATTACTATAATGCGTCCATCTATCTATAAGCCCTTTTTCTCATTTTCCACACAGGGTCAGGGCGTTGTTTGATATTACCTTTTGTGGTTTAAAAACAAAACAGAACGTAAGATAGGTTTCCTCAAACTGAATATGCCTGTGTCCTTGAGCACATTTTACTGAAAATTAATGAAAACAACTTCTACATTCCAAGATGGTTGTGAGCTTGTGGCTATTTATATTGAGTATACACATGCATGTGCATGCACACACACACACACACACACACACACACACACACACACACACACACACACACACACACACACACACGGTGGGGGGGTGCTTGGGGATTGCCATGTGTAGAAAACCACACCATCCTGGTTTTTAAAACTGGTAATATTTTCATTTGCAGAACAGTATTTGTGGGAAATTATATTCATTCATTGATGAGTGATTGATCTCTTAAAGCTAGAAAAAAATCAAACTAATAAGAAGTCAACATGGAGAAGTATTTTAAGCAACAGACAATAAGTTTGGCAGAGGTGTATATTGCTAATACAGTCAAAGAAAGTTCACACTATCACTGTAGTCACAGTTTCTCAAGTTTTCCCAAACAAATATTTTCTGTCTGAAAATGAAAAAAAGTCAAGTTGCAGTTGCAAGTGATACAGATTTTTTTATGCGAATGTGTGATTTTTAAATTGAACTCTAATTCATTATCAAAGATCAAGGTTCTCCTTAAAAAAAAAAAGCCTCTGTACTGTTTTTCCCTCCTGGTAACAAAAATGTCAGTGCTGTGTGCATCCTTACTGGCTGCCCCATTGTAAATCCTGAATGCCCTTTGCAGCACCGCAACAGATGAATGTCATACTAGGAGGAAGATGCAGATTTCCATACTGGAAAAGTAATTACACCTGTATATGAGGGGTGCAGAGTGGGAGATCTGCCCTTTGAAGAGCTGTGATTCACCTCTGAGAATTCCTTTTGTCAACTGATTAGTTTAACATCCATTCTTTGGAACAAAGTATTACTCACTGCATGTATTTCCTGATAAGTAGCACGAGACTCATTTTAGTAAAGGTAGTACTCAGACGAGAAAAGCTGTCCTGTTTATCTGGAAAAAAGGATCTGAAGTGTACAAGTAGTAGAAAAAAATTACAAAGGTAGAGCCCCTCAGAAAAGTCTTTTACCATAGTTATAACAGGAAAGCCCTTTTCAGTAAAACCATAAATATTGTAAAGAAGCAATGGTACTTTTAGCTTCAGTCCCTAGATATTCCTAAACAATGTCACTAGTTGCAATGTCTGCCTCCACTGCTTGGATGATTATTTACTTGAGACATTAGTCTGAAAACCAAATCCTTCTGTCATAGAGTTGAATCACATGTAGCACCTTTATATACATTGGAAGCGTGCAAAAATGCAGTTTGGGGCTAAACAGAAAACTTCTTGAATTCTGTAAGAGTAGAAATCCTACTTGCCTCTTCTCATCTGAGTCTGGCAAAGGCACAAATGTAAAGAGTCTTTGTTAATGGGTAACAAGAACAGTAGTGCTGCATAACAGAAGTAAAATTTAGTGTTACAGGGAATGAGAAAGAGATTGCAGAATATTTAAGGGCAAATGAAATAAACAGATGTGGTCTAACGGAACAGTGAGTAAGCAGTGTTTGCCAGTTAGAGAACTGTGATCTCCTCAGTTACAACTGTTGAGATGTAGTTCATGCAGTAGCCTAGCATGACCCTTAATACTGTTAGTAAGATAGCAGTACATATAAATAGGCAAAGACTTAGTGCTGGTATGTGCTGTACAACTTGTGAAATTTACAATTATTTAATTTCATTGTACATTAGATTACGCTTAACACATCCTTAGAATATAAATGCATTTACAATGCCCTTATTTCAGGCAGTTTGTAATATTTACTTGAATTTAAACAAACCAACCCCATTCTTCCCATCCCAGTATTTAAGAAAGCAGTCTGAGGAGAAACATTCTCTTTTGAAAGGAAAAGTGCAATTTGTTTCAGAACCATTAACCCTAATAGAGTATGCAATTATAAACCATGTCTGCAGAGTTGATGTCATAGGTCCCACTATCACTCACGGACAATGTAAGAAATGTAAAAAATGCAACAACCAGGAACCAGTCGACAAAATATATTCACCTCTCCAGCGCTTCAGCAAAAAGCCTTCTTGAAGGTACTCCTTGAAGGATTTTTGCCGAAGTGCTGGAGAGGTGAATAAATTTTGTCGACTGGCTCCTGGTTGTTGTATTTTCTGCTTGGATATTTTTTGCGGTTGTTTGTACGAGTGTAAGAAATGTAGTCCACAATCATGATATGGGCCTTGTTTCAGTTTGTTAGGAATACACACTTCAACTGCAGTTAGCATCAGTCCTTAAAATGTTTTGTTAAGTTGTAAGCTGTCACTTGTTCATCTTACGGTTCGTTGCTGTATAAAATGTAAGGAAATTAGTCAGTGATGAACTCCAGTTTTTTACTATGATCTTTTTCAGCAGGTGGGTGTCCATAGGGATGTGCGTCTACAGTCTTGTACCACCAGACAATGGAGGAGTCCAGATATAAAGCAGAGAGCATGTTACCCTGCTCAGTTCCTTTGCCAGTTTAAGTGAGTGCAGTGTGACTGCTTAGTGTGTGAGGACTCTAATCATTTCCTAGGCCTCACTCTTTTGCATTGATAAGTACAAGTTTTTAATTTAATTAACTTTTTATTATCTTTATAATTTTATGGATTTGTTTTTATAGCTTATAGTTTTCTATGGATTATGATGTCATTACAAATTTACAAACACGTGCTTTTGCAGGTTTTAGCGTCCACCTAAAGATCATCAACTGTGTATTTTCCATTTCAGAGATAACCACGATTCTGGTAGCTGTTGAGTATTGTGTTGCCTTCAAAACATGTGGAAAGCTAGGATTCTGCATGCTTTTCTGGAGCACAGAAAATTAGGATTGCTTGCACCTTCTTGTCCAGATGGTGATAGCAGAAATGTGTAAAAAACTAAAAAAAAAAAATCTTTCTAAAATGAAACATTCTCAAGAGGAAATAAGAACAGACAGTCTTCTCCTAATAAAAGTTTCAAAAAAAGTACTAGAAGCTTCTTTAGGACATGCATCTGTGACCAAAGGGTACAGGCCTATTACTGAGTAAAACCACTCTTCCGTCTCTTCCATTTCCTACTGTTGTCTTATTCACTCTGCAGGAGAAAGTTAAGTTGGACATTGACCAGTTAAGAGATAAAGTTGGGGATGTGTGCAATGTGGATATGAAGCCAGTCTGTTATGGAGATAAACATGCTTTCAAGTGTGTCTGTGTATGAAGTGCCCAGGCCAGCAGTATGGGGTCTGTGATTAGGAGGCATGCCTGTTTGAGGCTCCAAGCCCTAAGAATGTCAGAATTGCAGTTCCTTGATGCACACATTGATAAGGATCTTCTCTTTAGGTCTTTTCATGTAAGACAGAGGAAAGGGGGATGAATATGCAGTCAGTGAAATAGCTTTTTCATGCCAACATGCCAAGGCATGACAGGAATTATAAGTCTGGGCCATACCATCACAGACAAGAAAAGGGTAAGCAGGTGAAGAATGACAAGTACAAAAATAATAGTGGCAGGAAGAACAGAAAGGGAAGCCAGAGGGCTCTCAGGCACTTGACACGCATGAGAGTAGCCATGAGTACATGGGGCTTATCCCTCCCTTATCCTACTCCCCAAAGCCTTGTCCCATCCCTGTCCACATTCTTCCTATCCACATCCCCTAACATAGCAGGAAAGGTTGATAATCTGATGTGTAAGGAACTGAAAAAGCATCACAAGAGATTAGTAGGTGTTTCAAATACTCACTCAGGGCTATAAACTAGTGTTTTAGAAAACCAAAGATGTCAGGCATACCCCGTTTTCAGGGGAACAAAATCATCTAGTAATCCCATTCTCGCAAATATCTCTGCAGGTAGAAGTAATAAATGGAACCATTGCAAAGATAGTACCAAATCAAGGGGTTCTATTCAAGGCTCTTCCTAGTGTCCAGAAAGCAGCCTCCTTGAAAGCCCTTCTTAGAACTTTCAAGGCTGAGTACCTACCATAAGGTCTTAAAATTCAGAATACTGTCTTTAGCATCCTTCTTACCACTCTTATTTCCCCAAGTTCTAATGGTTACCATGAACCTCAGGGATGCCTGCTTCTATATCCCAATTCAGAGGGCCACATATACTTTCTCAGATTTGAGGCAGGGTCTGCCACTAGCAATTTACCTTCTTACACTTTAGATTGGCTACTGTACCCTGATTGTTTGCAAAGTTCCTGTCTTTCATCATTACTTATTGCATAACTAAGATCATTCCTGTCTTTTATCATTACTTATTGCATAACTAAGGTCATTCCTGTCTTTTATCATTACTTATTGCATAACTAAGGTCATTCCTGTATTTTATCATTACTTATTGCATAACTAAGGTCATTCCTGTCTTTCATCATTACTTATTGCATAACTAAGGTCATTCCTGTCTTTCATCATTACTTATTGCATAACTAAGGTCATTCCTGTATTTTATCATTACTTATTGCATAACTAAGGTCATTCCTGTCTTTCATCATTACTTATTGCATAACTAAGGTCATTCCTGTATTTCATCATTACGTATTGCATAACTAAGGTCATTCCTGTATTTCATCATTACTTATTGCATAACTAAGGTCATTCCTGTCTTTCATCATTACTTATTGCATAACTAAGGTCATTCCTGTCTTTCATCATTACTTATTGCATAACTAAGGTCATTCCTGTCTTTCATCATTACTTATTGCATAACTAAGGTCATTCCTGTATTTTATCATTACTTATTGCATAACTAAGGTCATTCCTGTCTTTCATCATTACTTATTGCATAACTAAGGTCATTCCTGTCTTTCATCATTACTTATTGCATAACTAAGGCCATTCCTGTCTTTCATCATTACTTATTGCATAACTAAGGTCATTCCTGTCTTTCATCATTACTTATTGCATAACTAAGGTCATTCCTGTCTTTCATCATTACTTATTGCATAACTAAGGTCATTCCTGTCTTTCATCATTACTTATTGCATAACTAAGGTCATTCCTGTCTTTCATCATTACTTATTGCATAACTAAGGTCATTCACATTTACTTCTTCCTGGATCCTGCCTTATGCAAACTGTATCCTAGGACTTGGTAGAGGGGTTCTGCAGTTCACCAGGGATTGCTTTCAGAACTTGGGATTTTCTTTCCATGTCACCAAGTCAAGTTTCACTCTTTCCAAAACAAAAGGTGCTCCAAGGGACATTATTGGACTCTAGCAACCACAGGGCCTACTTGCATATGGATAGAGTGGAGTCCTTTACACAGTGTTTTCAGGTCCTGAAACAGAAAACTGGGGTCATGGCTAGGGAAGTTTTAATGACTCTAAGATTTATGGCCTCCATAATTCTTATGGTCCCTCTGGCAAGGATTCACATGAGGAAGTTCCAGTGATACCTGAGAAATGCCAGAAACCAACATTGTCAGTCCTTGGAGGAGCTGATCTCACTGTGCTCCTTTGCAGCAAAAAAAAGCTATAATGGTGTTCCATGTCAAACAGAACGAAGAAGTACCCTTCATATTTTCACAAAGGACCCCCCTGTCCCTAACTAGAGATACTTCACACCTAGGGTGGGAGTTAACTCCAGACCCTTGATGGTACAAGGCATTTAAGAATCAATGCAGACATATAAGCACTTCATCAAGAGAGTTCTATATTTGAGACTGCCTAAAAATATTACTGTGTCTCCACTTGGCTTGAATTACATCCTGGAAGAACTGACATAAAACATCCTTTAAAAACCTGCTGCCTCATCCCTTTAAATACCTAACTTGGAAAAATATCCTGCTAATTGCTACCACCTCAGCTAGAAGGATTTCAGAACTGCAGACCTTCATGAGTCCTTTCTGTTCTTTCACAATGACAGGGTCAACCTTAGAAACAAACCCTGCTTTATCCCAGAAGTATTGTCTGAATTCTTTCACAAGAACAGGGTCAACCTTAGAAACAATCCCTGTTTATGCCAGAAGTATTGTCTGAATTCTTTCTCAATCAAAGTCTTTGAATGCCTGTTTTCTTCGTAACCCCCAGAAGAAATGAATGTTCAGTCTCTTTTAGCTATTTTTTGGTCAAGCATTCTCTAAATACTATAAGTAGGTGTTACTTTAAAGAAAGTACTGGGTTTGCTATTGCCATTTTGAAGAGCTTGTTGCAACCCTAATAATTATCTCAATAGTCAGTGCTACTGCAGTAGTGATCTATACATAGAATGACCACAGTAGTAGATTACTATTCCAGCATTGTTTTCCTCTCTACCATCTCCTCTTCTCTTCCTTACGCTTCCTGGGGCTAAGATGGGATATTCATTCCCTACGTAATTATACCACCTTCCCCCTCCCTTGTCAAAGCCTCAGGGTAGCTGTTTGATATTCAGAGATTTGATACAGTGAATCCCAGAATGGTAAGCCTGAATGAGTTATAATACAGACTTATATAAACTAAGTCTGAGATTGTTATTTTTTAGAGTATTCCTTTTTCTCCAAGGTACAGCAGTGTTCAAGATGGTATATGTAAGTCTGAGAGGTGCTAGGGTGCACCTCACTCAAAAAAAAAGCTTTAAAGAACAGCAAAGTTTAACATTCACTCCTCTTCTACACTGTCATACTTTTTGTTCATAATTCATAGGCTTGCACTTACTAGTCTTGTAATTAAAACAGGGAGATGATCATCAAGACTGCTTATGTCTTGGGAGACATTTTCTCTAAGCTCCTGTCCCAGTCAATGTGCATGGGTATTCCTTCCCAGTTTGAATCTTTAAGGCCATATCCTTGGTATGTAGAGTGGATGCTCTGTTGGTTTCCTGGACAGGAAAGCTCTAAAGTCACACATGTAGATGTCAGTTTTATATAAGGAAGGTGGTGATGTTGCTACTTAACACCTGGCTTGTAAGGTGAAGGCTGATGAGCGCTGGACATCAGGCCAGATGTCAGGCCTTTTCTGGTAGAAGTCATAGTAGATAATAACTACTGCAAGAGTGATCTACTTGAACTAGTGCTCTTGAGTTGTTACAAAAATGTACATTCCAGCTTGTAGTTCAAACCATCAAATTCCTAAGTACCTAACTGTGTTATACAAGTCTGGCTTCTACTGTTTCACTTTAAGATGCATTTCTTTGCCACTCTTCTCACAAGTATTTATTTTTAGTTTATAGTCTTCTCAACCTCTTTCAGAGGAGCCTTTGTTTTAGGTCTCCACAGTGCGGTACCAGGTACCTGCTTGGAAAGGACGTTTGTAGGCAAGGAATTACCCATTTCTCCTTTTAAACCTATCACTTCAGTAAAGTACAACCTGCGGTGGTGGTGCTGCGGTAGCGTTGTCGCCTCACAGTAAGACGCTGTCCAGTTCGATTCTCAGCTAGAGCGTCTTCTGCATGGAGACATGCGTGAATGGGCGTACCTTCGTTGAAGGTTGTGCGTCAGGCCTGGCAAGCCAGTACATAAAAATCAACTGCCAATCATTAGCGGACCGGAGTTTCCGCTGTGGCGACCCCTAACCGGGAAAAGCCGAAAGACACAAACAAACTTCAGTAAAGTATAAATGTATTTGCTGGGAGACAGTTTTCCTAGTTGCAGTCACTTCAGCCAGAATTTCTGATATACAGGCATTAATGTTGAAGGTTGGGCAATGGGCTGGAACTCGGCACCATAAAAATCTACTGCCAATCATTAGCAGATCGGAGTTCTGCTGTGGCGACCCCTAACCAGGAAAAGCCGAAAAGACAAACAGCAACAATGTTTAAGGAGGCATATTTAGTTTTCCATAAATTTGTCCTTTATGCCAAAACTAGTCTCTGAAATTCATTTCAAGTCACTCCATTCAATTGCCTTTTTTCCCTAAACTAGGGAGCAGGAGTGAAATAATTTTGTGTGCTAGAGATGCACATAGACAACTTAGGCAACACTTTTATGATGACTAAACAATACAGCCTGGCCAGGTATTTTTGGCATTCCTGAAAGGAAAAAAAGTTAGCAGAGTTGGAAATCATGCCATTTATATATTCCTGGATAGGATGCCAGCCTTTCTCAGAATACAGAAGCACACACTCGAAACATACACACATACGGGTAGTTTAGAAGGTAGTCTTTTCACCTGTCTAAATGTCTTTGAAATGTGTGAGGAAAACAAAACACATGACAGAAATCTGTACAGACTCCACACAGAAGGCAGATCAACTGGGAACAAGAAAATACTATGGTGTGCATCTCTTTTATAGCTGGACTTCTTCTAAATACCTTTATGCAGTTACTTATCCCTTGGAATGATTGACTGCTGAAAAAGATCAGGCCAGAGGACAGATATTCTCCTCTGGGTAGTTCCTGTGCATTTTACAAATGTACTGGATCAGTTATCCTAGTTTTCAGCCATGTACAGTAAGTATGTCTCATGCAAATGTACTCTTTTTCTGTTGGACCATGGATATAGTCCGAATTTATAGGGTCATACCCCTAACAGAGTAAATTATTTACAGTGGTTATCATGTTGTGATAAAGTATATATTCATCAAGTAGGTTGTAGTAGTAGTAATATACCGTTGTTTACCACTTGGGATACAGATATCTTTCTATCAGATTGATGTATACAGGTCATTTCATTGTGTTTATTTCAGACTTGTTAATTATGTTTATTTTGCTCCAAATTTTACATGCTTTATTCCATTTCTTGTTATTACCAGCTCTCACTGACTGTGTCTTACAGGCAGGGCTAGCCACCTGGTGGTGTAAACTGTGGCTCTAGATGATCGTCACTGTTGAAGTGATACCCCGACCCCATGTGCAAAAATGGGAAAAGAGGCTGTGGATGGATGGATGGACTGAAGACGTCTGACAGTCTGTGTATGTCAATAGTAAATGTTCAAATCTAGAAAATTGTAAGGAGGTTTCTAGTAATCACAATGTAAAATTCGAAGGTGTAGTAATCAGTAACCTTAGCCTGCTCAGAATGCTAGTACAGTGAAAATGATGCAGCACAGTGTGACACGTATAGGTAACCCCTCATGTTTGTCATCTGACACAAGTGTGAATGATGGAATGTTAACTGTAGCATTTCAGGTAAATGAACAGCCACTGCAGCTTGTTGTCCTGCTAACATATGTAAACCAGTCACTTTTGCAGAACTGATGCAGCTGGCAGACTGTAAGGTTGAGTAGAGTGCTCTGACAGTCTTTTGTCTTATGTAGTTGCAGAGTGTATCTGAGAGGGAATTGGGTGAACAGGTACACATTTGGGGTATCTGGTTGGAAACATGGGACAGTTATAGTATTTTTAATTCTGGTGTCCAGGTGTTTACCGATAGAACAGTGAACTGTTGATTATGTGGGGGGGCTTCTTTTGGTGGCTTTGCTGAAACATGAGGACATCATTGAAAGCTATAGGAAGTGCACTTTGGAAGTGTTTAGAAAGTGTTCTGTTGGAGTTTCGTCCATGTGCATGTATGCTTCCTTTTAAAGTACATTTTGACTTCCTTTGATTACATGACCTGTAGAGTTGGCCTGCAAATATCTCTCTTAGTGCGATATATTAAGATAGCCCGAGCCTGGCTGTTGCTGTTTTTGCCTTCTCATACTCTGCTGAAATGTACACTTAGCCATCTGTGTGACTCGAAATACAGTATGTTTTCTGAGAGCACTTTTTAAGTAAGAGTCTGCTTACACAGCTCATGAATTAAAACAATTTAATCTGAAAGATATGAGTCCATGTATGCTTTTGTAATCTTGATGGCTTAATTATTTCATTTGGGACTTTCAATAAAAGTGTTACTGTGACTTTAAAGTTGTACTTCTAAGGCTTGCAAGGGTATGAGAAAATTGCTCTCTGGTCTCACATGCTAATGTAATCTCTAACTAGATCTTTAGTATTGCAGTTAAAATTGCTTTTTAGATTATTAATATTTAATCATTAACAGACCCCTCTGAAATGCTTTGGGCTGGTTTTCGTGTGTGTGTGTGTGTGTGTGTGTGTGTATGTGTGTGTGTGTGTGTGTGTGTGTGTGTGTGTGTGTGTGTGTGTGTGTGTGTGTGTGTGTGTGTGTGTGTGGGCTTGCACTTGTGTAAATATAGGTGTTGCGGAATAATCTTTTCCTCAGTATAGACGACATTTGCAAGTGTGGGAAAGTTATTTTTGCAGTACAGAATAAGTTGTCATATTTTATTTCAGTGCATGGCAAGTACAATTAGAAACTTTTTTGGAATAATTTAAAGAACATATCCTTTCTATGTTTCACGTCATATTAACTTGAGGGGAGAGGGCATTAGCATTCTTTACTGATCTGTATTGGGGAGGGTGGTTTCTATTTCAAGGTGACATGACGGAATGATTGGCTGTGACTATTTATTATCACAAAAAAGTGAAATCCAAGCCGAAGGTCTAACTCTTCTGAGGGATGTGGGATTTGAAAAATATTCTGTTCATGAGGGCAAGGCCTTCATAATGTGTTAGGTCTTCTGTTCACACAGGAGATATCATTTGTATAGTACAAGAAATCTTTCTTTTCCTGACAGCTCAGAGCATTGCCACCACAGGATATTAAAACCCTTTTGCACTCTTACAGTTTTGTGCTCTCTGCCCTGCATGACTCTGCATCTAATTATTTGTTCAGTTTACATATCGGTATCATTTCAAAGGTAGAAAGATGATGCTGATGAGAATTTTATGCAGTGAACAAACTGTCACAGCATTGTTGTTCCCTGAGTCATTATCATTTAATAAGCTTTGGCCTCCTTTTCATTCGCCTTCTCTGCACCCTTCTGTGTGGTTTTACAGATCAAAAATGTTTCATTGTCTAAAATGAACTATCAGACAAAGAGAAGGAGGCAAAGCTGTGGCCATCGTTTCTTTTGTTTGTGCTGGCTTTATCATCAACCACATCTGAAAGATGCAAGGGGTGTTAGACCACCATGAAATGGGAGACACTAACCCTTGAGACATTGTCACTGGCTGTAGGATGTTGAATTGCTAGAGAAAGTAAGTGGAGTATAAGGTCAGCAGAATAACTGATCACCTGAGCACAGAGAAAGAGAGAGAATAAAACATGCTACCTTCCACTTCAGTGGTATGCAAAGCCTTGTCTTTGTTTGTTATACCATCGGAGTAGCAGTCTCATAAAGTACAGCACACAGGAGTGGGCCAGGGCCATTTTTTGTTAAGTACCAGATTGTTTATAAGTACAGGTCCTGTCTGTAGCTCATGGTATCAAATAACCATTATGGTTTGCAATACTTATCTGAAACAGGAGACCCCTCCCCATTTCCACCAGTGATGCCTGATGAGGCATGAAGCTGATTTTTTTAAGAATTCCTCTATGTTGTCATCAAGAAGTGAAGAAACAGGTATGTGTTCAGCGAATGTGTTGTGTGCATCCACCCCTCGATAACCATGGCAGAAGCATATGTTAATAGAAACTTCATGTTAACTGCTAGTGAACGTGATGGCAGACCTTCAGTTTTCAGTCATTGCTGCTACTGGCAGCACTTTTAAAAGTAAGATTTAACATGAGCGACATCAAGAGAGTGTTGAATTTGGTAGTAAATCAGTGATCGCAAGTCCAATGATGCAATTATGAGAACTGTAAGACTTTTCCTAATTTCTTTTTCTTGTTTTGAACATGACCTTTAACCATGCAAAGTACTATTTAACTTCTGAGTAAAACGGAAGACATTTTAACAAACAACTGTGTAAGTGCATAATGGCTTTGTCAGTCGTTGCATAGGTAGATCGTTGCGCATGCTCAGTCAAGTAAGTGAGTGATTATGTATCACAGTACACTGAGTGCTTTCCGTAGGTCCTCTAAAACACAACTTTATACAGTAAAGTAGTACACCATATGGTATATAAATTTGTTTACGCATACACTGCTGCATTGCTGTTGTACAATTCATGAGTTTTATTCGGTACTTATTAGCATGTATCAAGTGAAAAACTGTGCCTGCCGTCTGTAAATGAAGATACTGCTTCCCTGTGAGGCTAAAGACGCCCTATCTTACACCATCCAGCCCAAATGTTTACAAAGCACAAAACCTTCTGATTTCTGCTTCTTGTCACTTCTTTAATGATTGGATAGTGTTTAGGCACATATTCGGAATTACTGAACCTAGTTAGGTAGTTTATTGTCACTTCAGTATGTCATTCTACCTTACAGCACTACTGTCAACATTTGATATACCATTTATGAAATTTAAAATGAATGCAAAGCTTCCCTATTTATTTCACTGGTGTTTTGCCACATTTTTGTGTTACAACAGTATCGCATAAAAACAATTCATAACATGTATGTGAAATGCAGAGTATGAAACACACAATATACAGTAAGGCTAACCGTGCATTTGCTGGTGGAGTACTTGGACAAATCTAAACATAGAGATATATTTTACTTTTTATCCTAAAATGTCAATAGATTTTCCCAACAGTCACCACTGTTCCTCCTCACATGTGCCATTACTATACTGTGCTTTAATAGTCTTAGTTTTTAATGGCAGTGTTCACTCCAATGTAAATGCATTTGAGTTTTACTTCTTCAATAATCTGAACTTACCTACTGCCCGCAGAAGTTATGGATGTGTAAAACTGTCTATGGAAGGTCAACTGTCAAGTAAGTAATCACTAGTATATTCTAATATCCTATTAATTGCATACCATCAAGCAACACAATGTATTGGGCAGAGTAATGGAGGTAGGGTATCCTAACTATTGTACTGTGCAGGGTAATGGAGGTAGGATGTCCTAACCAATGTACTGTGCAGGGTAATGGAGGTAGGATATCCTAACCAATGTACTGTGCAGGGTAATTGAGGTAGGGTATCCTAACCAGTGTACTATGCAGGGTAATAGAGGGAGGGTATCCTAGCCAGTGTACTATGCAGGGTAATGGAGGTAGGGTATCCTAACCAGTGTACTGTGCAAGGTAATGGAGGGAGGATATCTTAACCAGTGTACTGTGCAGGGTAATAGAGGTAGAGTATCCTAACCAATGTACTGTGCAGGGTAATGGAGGTAGGTTATCCTAACCAGTGTACTTTACAGGGTAGTCAAGGTAGGTTATCCAAACCAGTGTACTGTGCAGGGAGGTCAGGTATCCTAACCACTGTACTGTGCAGAGTAATGGAGGTAAGGTATCCTTAAGTGTAGTAAGAGTTCTATTTAAGATCTTCTGTTAAGGTCAGTGTGCTGTCCTGCATTTACAATAAGTAAGAAGTTAGATCCAACATACAAGCAGATTCTGAAGCAGTAACCGCTTGACATCTTGATACTACAAAGATGTTAAAGCTGCCCATTTCTGACAGTCCTGGTAAGGCCTGTCTCACCTTGAGGACAGGTATCCACTTGGTAACAGTAGATGCATGTCATGCCTCCTTTCAGTGCAGCAGGTTTGCCTGTACCTTGAGCTGCAATACCTTTACATATACCATGTGATACAGCAGCTTTGCTTGTACCATGTGCTGCAGCAACTTTACATATACCATGTGCTGCAGCAGATTTGCATGTGTCATAAACTGCAGCAGTTTTGCATGTACTATGTGCTACAGCAGCTTTACATGTACCATGTGCTGCAGTAGCTTTGCATGTACTATGGACTGCAGCAGTTATGCATGTAACATGTGCTACAGCAGTTTTGCATGTACCATGTCCTGCAGCAGATTTGCATGAATAGTTTAATGACTGCAAGGTCATTGCTAGTCTGTAAGAAACAGGCCTCACTCCCCATTGTTCTACTTTCCGACATTTGTCATACAGGAATGAAATGAAGCTGCCAAGCCACTTTGATGACATTTAATTTTCAGCTGTCAGACCTTGTTTCTCTTACACAAAATATAAAATAACAAATCTGACTCTTAATGTTCTATTCCTATCTGTATATTTATATGCCTGTGAACATCCAAAGTATGTACATTTTTTCACTTTATTCTTATTTTAAAGGGGAGATGTGTACTTTAATTTAGTCAAATTTCTGGAACCATCTTAGGCATAAGAGTTAGATATCTTCATAGGTCACTCTGTTATGATAAAAAATTGAATAAGAACTGTTGTATCCCAGTGCTTATAGCACTGATATTGTCATTACTTGTGATTTTTTATTAAATAAATATATATTTAACACACACTGATCAACCTGTCTCAGTCAGAGATAATGTCTGCCTTTACAATATAAAATTTAGTTTTACATACTGTGCCTAAATTGTGTCTATATAGTAGAATAAAAGTAATCTAGTATATTGACCAAACTTGTTATGGCAGGACCGGTGCCCTTTATTTTGACCCAATCTGTAAAACTGTGTTATTTTGACCCAATCTGTAAAACTGTGTCATTTGTAATATGTTGAATTGTGTTCATTGAATAACCATAGCAACTTGCATTAGAGACATTACAAGACCTTGTTTTTTCCTTTACTTGTTGCCACATAAATAAATGACATTTCCTATTCACAAGCTCCATTGTCTCTTTCCCATTATAACTTTCCATAGGAATACCTGAAGTAGTGAACCCTCTAAGTCTTGACAATACATGATGTCACAATAAGATTGTGTTATTCTCTGTGGAAGTTTATTTTTGCCTACTTATGCCATTCAGTATTCAGTAGACAAAATGCAATTGGAAGTATCCCAGATGTTCTTCGTGTTTCACTGTTGCAGTCATCACACTTGGGTTATCTGCCTGCAGGTAGCCCTGATTTGGCCCGAATACCAGAGACTTGGTATTTCTGGGTCAGTTGCTGTCACTCCAGGTCTGACATCAGGTTGTCAGGGGTATAAAAACAGGCAGCCGACACCATTACATCAGTCTTTCTTGACGAGGAGCCCAAAGCAGAAGCAGTTCGCACGAGTGCCGGTTGGCCGCTACCTGAGTTTTCTTTTCAGAATTGAATTATCTTGAAGTCTTCTAAAGATAAGTACCCCATTGGGGATCCTTTTTTCTTGCTCCAACTGATGTCAGAAAATGTTAACAATTGTCTTGCCTGTGGAAAGCAAATAGCACACCGAGATTTCCATTCTTACTGCGTCACCTGTTTAGGCCCAGACCACGACGTACCTTGCTGTTGGTATTGTGCCTTGTTCAATGCCCAGACTCTTCGTCGTTGGGCCCTTATTGTCGCTAAATTCTTTCATTCTCAATCTCTGTATTCCGAAATGGCTTCAGTAAGCCATCCAACTACTGATCTCCTGAAAAAACGTAAGGATAAAGACAGAGACAGACTGTACAGGTCCAAAGCTGCCGACGATGCTTCCGTTAAGCTAGTCGCCAGTTTGCTGGTACTCAGTGAGTTGCTTTTACAGCCCCTGATGCCCACTTCAATGGATTTGCAGGCCTCTACTAAGACCCATTCGGAGTCCGGTATGCCACAAGACTCTTCTTCAACTACAAAACCTGCGGATGTCTCTACCTTGGATGGGTCCGGAGCTGCTGAGCAGGCACCAGCTTCTGAGGAAGTTCTTCACACTACTGATATTTCACACAAACTGATGACTTCTTTCGTGTCTTCAGTTCTGTCTAAAACTACCGAGTTTATAAGGCCAAGAGTATGCGCTACGCCTAAAAAAAACAACAAAAACTCATGCACCTGCTCCCTTGCCACAACATCAAATGCTTAAAATGGCAGAAGACCTTATTATGTTGATTAGGGGAAGTCAACCTTTCCCTGCTAAGAGAAAGAGAGACCGGTCCCCAGCAGCTTCAACAGACCAAGAGTATGATGGCTGTGAGGTATCTGATTATGAAGACATGCCCCTATCTGCTTATGAGGATTCAGATGCAGAGGAATCCAGTCCCTCTGCTTCTCCTCCAGAGGATTTTTCTTTTGGTGAAACCTTACATACTTTAAGAGAGCATTTCCACTGGGAATGCCAAGACAATCCTCAGTCCAAAAAGAGACTCAGAGAATTTCTAGATTTGCCACAACATAGGCCTTTATCAATACCCCCAGTCCTGGATGTTGTGGATGATGTCTTTATGGAATCCAGTTTAACTCCTGATACCTTACCCCCTGCTCTTAGAAAACCAGACAGGTACTACAGAGTTCCTGACTCTCACAAATTCCTTTTCAAAAATCATACTGCTGACCCAGAGGTCATCTCCCAGGGGCTTAAGGATATCAAAGCAACTATAGCTAAGAATCCCACCCCTTCGGACAGGGATTCCAGAGCTTTAGACAGATGGGGTAAGAAAGTATATACCTCTGCAACTCTCACCATTAGGGCTTGGAATTGCCAGTTTCACATGCTGAAGTACCAACAACATATTATGGAACTTATTAAGCAAAAAATAGCTACCTTTATAGACTGTGCAGAAAATAAAGAATTACAAGAGCTTATGCATTCTGCAAGCCAAGTCAGCAAGCATACATTGCAGTGTGGCTTTGATGCCCTAGAAGCATCTTGCAGGGAAGCAGTCACTGGTTCTGTACTGAGAAGGCATGCTTGGCTTAAGCAGCAGACCTTGCCAGACCATGTCAAATCAAAATTATTAGATGCTCCTTTGAACAAGGGCAATCTGTTTGGCACCAAAGCAGAAGAGCTTCTTAAAAAGATGGAAGAAAAAGCTAAATCTTTGCAGACAGTCAAAGATTTCTTGCAAGTACAGCCTCCTAGATTCAGTAGGCATTGCCCCTCAAAGCATTGGTCCTTTCCAGCCCCCTCAAGGCCATCTCAAACTAGACTCCGGGGAAACCGACCCCCCCCCCCCAGACTACAGTCTCAGGGTATGCATAGATCTAAGCAATGGAGTGCCTCCTCCTCAAAAACAGGGAGTGCTAAGCCACCACCTTATGGAAAGAATTCCCAATGACTTTTCAATTCCACTCCCCACCTCTGCCCAACTGCTTGTGCCCCAGGAGGAAAACTTGCCCTTCATGCAAAAAACTGGACTTCCATCACCAAAGACCGATGGGTCCTCAACATTGTATCTCAGGGGTACAGATTTTACTTTCACTCACTGCCAACCCCAAAAGGGTTCACAGACCTTCCTCCAAACCAGTGAGCAGAGGCACAAAACCAGGTTCAATCCCTGCTCTCTATAAGGGCAATTCAACCTGTTCCTGTGGAACAGATAGGTCAAGAGTTCTCTTCCAGACTTTTCCTGGTACCCAGAAAAGAGGGCACTTGGTGCCCAATCCTAGATCTTTCCATTCTAAACACCTTCCTGATGGTACCAAAATTCAAAATGCACACCCTGCAGCAGCTTCTTCCCATGCTAGCCAAAGATGCCTGGTTAGCCACCCTAGACTTAAAAGAAGCCTATCTGCACATCCCTATAAGGGACTCATGCAGGAAATATCTATGCTTCAGGGCAGGATCTATGTATTATTAGTTCTCTGCACTTTCCTTTGGCTTATCCACTGCTCCCAGACTATTCACAAAATGCCTGGCTCCAGCCATTGCCTACTGCAGACAGAGAAAAATTCAGATTTATCCATACTTGGATGACTGCCTGATTCAGGCAGTCAGGAAATGCTGTTGCAGCACCTGACATCTGTAAAAAACATTCTAACCTCCCTGGGGTACACCATCAATGAAAAGAAATCAAAACTAGTCCCCAGTCAAAAGATTGTATTCCTGGGAGCAAGCTTGGACACAGCATCCCAGATGGCATTCCTTACTCCAGAAAAACAAGCTTAACTGACAGACTACTTTACTCAAATGACCAACAGAACCCAGCTATCCGCAAGGAAAACCCTGCAGGCCCTAGGGTTCATGGCCTCATGCATCCTTCTAATTCCATATGCCAGACTGCATATGAGGAAACTTCAAGTGGTACTTAAAAAGTCTTTGGTGCCAACATTCGCAGGACCTGGAAAACATCATTCCTATCATACCTTGTCTAAGGACAGAGTTCCTTTGGTGGGCAGCAGCATGCAACCACAACAAGCCTGGGGGGCACACATCCACGGCAAGTGCATTCGGGGCCACTGGAGCCCAAGTCAAATTCATCTGCACACCAACCAAAAAGAGATGCTAGCTGTGCACCACGCTCTAACAGCTTTCAGATCCCTACTCTCACCAGGACACCTGCTAATAAAAATAGACAACACCACAGTTATGTGGTACATCAACAAGCAGGGGGAACCCACTCTTACCCACTCTGCAGGCTAGCCATGGGCCTGTGGAACACGACCTTGGACATGCAGGTCCATCTGCAAGCTCAGTTCCTGCCAGGCAAACAAAACTCACTGGCAGATGACTTAAGCAGAAATTTCCTAGACCCACATGAGTGGCAATTAGAGCCCAGCACCTTCTGATTCAGAAATGGGGGACCCCAGAGGTGGATCTCTTTGCCTCCCCCTGCAATCACCAGCTCAGCAAATTCTGCACCAGGACACCTCACAGCAGGGCCTGGAAAGTGGATGTTCTATCCTTCTAGTGGGTAAATCTCTCAATCTTTGCCTTTTCCCCTCTGCCCCTTCTCTCATGAATATTGCTCAAGATAAGACAGGACAGACCAAGGACAATTCTGATTGCCCTGGACTGGCCACACCAGCACTGGTACCCACTCCTGTGCAGCCTGTCACCCCAGAACCCAACCCTGCTCTCTCAGCAGGGGGCAGAGATCTTGCATCTGCAATTGCAAACCCTAAGTCTTGCAGCCTGGCTTATTCCTTGAATTCTCCCCCAGTAACCAGCCTAAGCAAGCAAGTGCTGGACATCATTCTTGAAGCCAGAAGACCCAGTACAAGGAAATCCTATGCTGATAAGTGGAAAAGTTATTGCTCCTGGATTCAATCTAAAGGAGAGGACACAACTCTGCCCTCCCTACCTCTAATCCTGGATTACTTAGCAGATCTACTCCACAGAGGCCTATCCTTTTCCTCCATTAAGATCCATGCCTCTGCCATCTTGGCTCATTACAACTCTGAGCCACCCCTATTCTCTCACCCTCTCATCAAACAGTTCCTGAAGGGGCAAACAACTTAAGGCCAGCAAGGAGAGCACCCACCCCTGCTTGGAACCTTAACTTTGTACTGGAAAAGCTCACACTACCCCCCTTTTGAGCCTGCAGCATCAGCAGACATAAAATTCCTCTCTTGGAAAACAGCATTGCTCCTGGCCATCACTTCAGCAAGAAGAGTGTCTGAGCTACAAGCACTTATGACCGTGGAACCCTTCATTATTTTTCATGCTGACAAGGTCTCCCTCAGGACTAATCCTTTCTTTATGCCCAAAGTGGTGTCCAGTGTGGCTCTCAACCAATCTATCCATTTGCCAACCTTCTTCCCTAATCCTCAAAATAAAGGGGAAAGGATCCTGTACTCCTTGGATGTGCACAGATAGCTCAAATTCCACCTGGATAGAACTAAGCCCTTCAGGAAATCTGACCAGTTACTCCTCAGTTTTGCAGCAGGGGCAGAGGGCAAGGCCATTTCAAAACAGACTGTTTCCAAATGAATAGCACACTGTATCCATAGCTGCTACAAACACCATGGTAAACCAACCCCTCAGGAGGTCAGAACACATTCCACTAGGGCAACTTCTACCTCTACAGCATTCCTTAGGGGAATCCCTACCAGGGACATTCTGGAGGCTGCTACCTGGAGTTCTGTACACACATTCACCAAGCATTACCACCTGCCTATAGTTTCCAAATCCAGGGCGGGTTTTGCAACTGCAGTCCTGCAGGGCATACTAGCCAACCCAAACACTTCTTGACTGCCTCCACCCTTTCTACAGCTTTGGGAATCAACCCAAGTGTGATGACTGCAACAGTGAAACACAAAGAACATAGTACAGTTGTGTACACTTACCATAAATGTAGATGTTCAAGTGTATTCACTGTTGCAGTCCTGGTTTCCCTCCCTCCAGCCCCCTTCTCTCTCTTCTCTCTGTGTATAATACTCACCCCTTGCAGGGATATTGGTATTGGTATTTACTTTTTACTGGTGGAGATTTTTCCACCATAGCTTAGCTCCCTATTGGGAGGCTCCTGACATTTGGGGCAAGAAAAACTGATGTAATGGCATCTGCTGCTTATTTTTATACCCCTGTTGACCTGACGTCAGACCTGGAGTGATAGCAACCGACGCAGAAATACTAAGTCTCTGGTGTTCGGGCCAACTGAGGGCTACCTGCAGGCAGATAACCCAAATGTGATGACTGCAACAGTGAATATACTCAAACATCTACATTTATGGTAAGTGTACACAACTGTACTTTTTGCTTGTTCACATTTTTGAAGGTTCTCAAGAATCATTTTTCCTTTATCAAGAGAGGCAACATCCAGACTAATGAGTATCCAGATTTAAAATTTCATTAACAAACTGCAGCAGTTCAGTTGTGGTTTCAAATAGGAGGCAAAGTACATCCAGAAACTGCTATTTTCAAGAAGAAAGTTATTGAAAACCATCTCAGAGAAGAGGTTATTTCTCCAACTCAGCTGAAATAAAGGTACTCAAATAATGCAAAGAAAAATGATGAGAAACTTTGAAAAATTCCACCACTTTAATAACATCAAGTGATCAAGGCAAATTTTCCAGAACTAAATTATTGAAGGGTTGGAGGCATTTTTCCAGTATTTTCTTTTGAGCATCAGTTTAAAAGTTTTTCGTGGGGGCATCAGTTCAACTCATACCAGCAATATTAATTATTCATGGACGTTTAGCATGAACTTGAAAGCAGTGGGTATAAAAGTATGCAACCTCTACACAGTATCCCACTAGGTCTGTCTACTAAGAGTAAACATGTTTGGGTTGCATTATTTATGCATTTTAAAGGTGATGATGCAATGAAGATATTGAATTATTTTAAGCTAACTAGGATATCTAGTCTGGTTTAAGTGCTATAAAGCTCAAGTTTCAAAAATATATGGGCACAAAAAGAATTTGGAGTGCATTCAGCACCTCTTTTTAATAGAATTTAGGCTCCACAGGACTCTGAAAATGTCTTAGTGATTGATCAAACACACAAAGCTAAATTCTATGAGTCTGGTGATTTGCCTGATTTTCCTCTGAAAGATAAAATTGTGTATAGAATAAGGGAAGACAGAGTGAGAAGCAAACTATTGTCTGAAATAAATTTGTCTTTGGAAAAAGCCATGAATGTGCATATACTGGAAGAATTAACCAGTGTCTGTAGGTACAATTAAAATGAAGCAAATGTTTGTTAATAGTAGACAAAGGCTACTGCAAAGCTGAAACATAATTCAAAAATGTGATTAATGTTATGGCAGCAAAGAGAACTTCAGTGATGTATGAGTCAGATGATGTGGTTAAAAGTGAAAGACTGTTAACTGAACATCCACCATCTTGTTCTAGATGTGATTGTTAGCACAGCAAAAATGTACCCTGTTATTAGCAGAGAGTGTCACAGATGTGGTCAAAGTAATCATTTTTGTCACAAAAGCAAATCTAAGACAAAGGATCAGGTTTGCAAATAGATGAAACCATCAATACTAATAACAATGTAAGCAACAGTGTAAGCAGTGCATTAACTAAGAAGTATAATGCAAGCAATAGCATGTTCATGAGTGTAATTGATTTGTGATGGGAGACTGTTGTGAAATTTCTACATTCAGCTCAGAAATGCAAAAACAAAAAAGTGTAGGTTTAAAAAAAATGGACTAAAAACCTGTGCATTGATTAAAAATTTACTGTGTCAATGCTAGATACTGGTGCAGAGTGTAATATTGTCACCGAGAGTACAAACATTCAGTTAGGGCTGAGAAATTTATTGTCCTTATCTAAATGTTATTACTGATTCATGTAATTTGGTAAAATGATGTTATGTTGTGCGTGTGGTTAAATACAGATAATACAATATTGTGTTTCTTTCATGTCATTTCAGCAACCAAATATTTTGGAGAGGCTTGTGTTTGAATTAATGACAAAGAATTCATAGTGCGCAATTGACTGATCAGTACTTTAGGAATATGAGCCCTCAGAATGGTAGTCACAGAGCTAGTCACTCTCACAGCAGTAAATTATTCACAGAGTTTCAGCATCAGTGCTTCAGATGTTCATGTGCTGTAAATAAAAGTAAGCCTCTGCAAAAGAATACAGTGTGCAGTGATGCAAGATTTCAAAGCGCAAACAGCTTGATGAATTTAAATTCATCAGTTGTCCTCCTCAGGCAGTAGACTGACCTGTTCACAGGCTTAGGTTACATTCCAGGACAACACTGAATAAAACAAAATCCAGAGGTTGGATTTGTTATTCATGCACCCAGAAAATGGCCAATAGCAGTATGGCAAGGCATTGTCAATGAACTGTAATGTGAGGAAGATGTGTTAAGTAATAACCAACAA
>NC_056733.1:571355296-571395296 GCF_019279795.1 Protopterus annectens | reverse complement strand
AGACAGTGTAGCTTTGGAGTTTTGTTGCAGTCACGTCTTACGATCACATGCTATAGTTTCTGTAAACTTAAATATGCATGTCTGTATTTACAAACACCCTCAGGATTGCTCTGTCTTCCATCCTTGTCTTTTTTTCTGAAGATGATTTGTTGAGCTGGCCATCCAATTCTTAGACCATTATTTTCCACTGAATGAGGTTTTAAACCCCTTTTTAGCATATATAGTACTTCTTAATTCTTATTTTTTCCTGTTACACCCGTTTGTGAAAGGCACATGATGCATCAGCGGCTGCTGCTTCACTATTTTGGGAAAACTGTGGAATGAAGTCCGTTATAACTTAGCAGCAGCACAGGGTGGCAAGAGGTAATTACTCTTCTATAACATGCAAGTCTCTGTAGGCTGCAGATGTACTTCTCACTGAACTGGTAAATGCTTCAAAATCCTACTTTGCGACATGTGATGAGTAGTGATTTCTGTCTGAATGACACCCTACAAGTATTTGATGTCTCATTTTACAGTTCCAAGAAACCCTGTCATCATTCAGCATGAAATATTCAGCAGTCTTGCAGCTTTGAGAATCTCCCATTTCTGTACATGTTACAGAACGGCACTTATTGTCTGCTGGTTACACTCACTTTCTCACATAGAGTGTCAGGAAGTCTTTGAGAAAGTAAAAATAACACAAAACTGTTACAATTAGTTGTCTCACAATAAATTCATTTTTAGTAGTTCTCTTTCTGGACATAAGTAATTATACCTATCAGTTACAGCAGTAAGAGTAGGTGGTGATGTGCAGAAAAATGCATTCCTTCTTAATGCTAAAACAGTCACAGTGCAGTCTGCAAGCTCCCAGCTGTGGTGCTTTCTGTGTGGAGTCTGCACATCCTCCCTGTGTTCATGTGGGTTTTCCCCCTGTGATTCAGCTTCCACCCACTTTCTCACATTCCAAAGACATGCCGTAAGATGGATCGGGAACTTTAAATCATCCATAGGTGTGAGTGCGTGCGTATGTGATACACAAGTAAGACCTAGCAATCTGAATCCATTTTCCTCTTTGCCTTGAAAACTCCATGGGTAGTGGTGATTGTCCACGGGGTCACTCTAGGTGTTGAACACTCATAGGTAGAATAAGTGTAGGATGGTACATCCTTCCTTCCTTCTTTTTGTCACAGCACAGACCCATCCCACCTGGAAGGTATGCATTCTGTAAGACTAGATATTGAAAGGTAATAATTACAAAGCTTTTCTGTGGTCATGGACCAAGATTAACCACAGCTATTCCTTCAACTTACATCACATATACTGCATTTGTGAGGTGTTTCATTCCCAATGTAAGCATGGCCCCTTCTGAATTTCTCAGGATACATTTGGCGTTTATCACCAGTCTTTGAGAGGTTTTCACTTGGCTGGAAATACAACAGTGTAAACAGCATGCATGTAAATTTTTAGAGATTTTCATATGATTTTACTTGTGGTCTGTGACTTGTTCAAATAAACTGTAGTGTTTAATACGTTTGCTGATTAGGTGTGCTAAATATCTTTGCTATGTTATAAACTAACAATCTGAAGTAGGAGATTCATTTGTCTGCAACCTGTGGGTTATGGATCCGATATCGGATCCGAACCGGCATGGTTTTCCAGCTATGGATCCGAGCTCTCAGCTCCTCCCCCTCACCCATAATGCCCTGCTCTCCCTACATGACCTCAGATCTAGTTTGCCGCGCTGGTAACCAGATTGGATCGTCTGAGCTCTTCAGCTAAGTCTTTATAAATCCTTTATAAAGCGTCTTATTACCTTTTTGTAGTTAGTTTTGAGTGATTGTATTAGGTTCCCTTTAGTGTTTTGATAGTTTTGGTTTAAAATTCTTAATTTTAAAACTTTATTTTAATTCCCTCCCCTCGCTGGTTCGGAGTTTTTGTTTGTGTGTTCTGTTTGGTGCCTGTGTGTGTGTGCTAGTTAGCACTTATTGTTTGTCCTTTTTTTTTTTAAAAAAAAAAAAAGACTTTAATTATGTCTGATATGGCCCCTAAGGCAATTTTCTCGAAGTGCTCCGAGTGTAGCCATAAGCTTTCCCCTGCTGATGGCCACACTCGGTGCGTTCGATGCCTTGGGGTTGAACACCTCACTTCTGGATGTTCCATTTGTGCAGGGTTCAACCCCAGGGCATTGAAGGAGCGGAGGTCGAAGCTGGTCATGGCGGGACTTTTGCCCCTGGACTCGGCTTCGGCTACCGCTCCTTCGGGGGGGTACCGTGTCTACGGTTCCCTCCTCTCCGGCTCCCCCTCCTCCACCTGGGACTCAACCTCCCTCTAGTGGTTTGGAGGAGAGGGAAGCTAGAAAGAAGGACCGGAGGGAGAAGCACCATAAGCGGCGGGCCGAAACCTCTGTCTCGGCCCCGCCTGCCAAGCGGGCTTCTCCTCCGGCCTCCTTGTCGGCTGGTTCTCCCCCTCCTCGGCTCCGGTCACCTGTGTGCTTCTCTCCGGGACCTGAGGAGGAGGAGACCCGATCTCCGTCGAGGCTATCGAGGAGGCACTCAAGGCCTACCTTGGTAGCCTCGTCGAGATCCACGTACAGTTTATCTGATGCTGATCTGGACTGGATGATGAGAAGGTTCATCCAGGCCCAGATGCAGATGGGAGTGCTCTTGCCTCCCCCCCCTCTGGGGGGGAGCTCGACCCCTTTCTTTAAACCTATTGCTCCTTCTCCAACCCGCTACCCGGGTTCGGAGCAGTTGGAGCCGAGCAGCTTCGGAGACGGGGGGTGGGTCGGCGCCGATAGTACTGGGTACTTCGGATCCGACCCTGCTCTCGAGTGCTTCGGATCCGACCTCTCGGAGCCTGGATCCGAGCTTCGGGTCCAGGGGGATCAGTGCTCCTTCGGCGCCGTCGGTGTCGGAGCGCACTGCCCCCTCGGATCCGAGTGCTTCGGTGCCGGCTCCGATCCACTCTTCGGATCCTAGGGGGAGCCGATTGTCGGATCCTTTGGTCGAAGTCGGCTCCCCCTCGGCTTTTGATGTAGTGGAGAGGGCCCTGTTGAGGGTCTCCGGACCCCCGGCACTTGCTTCGGCTCCGTCCCGCGCTGCATCTGCACTGGGCCAGGCTTCCACCATCCGGCCACTGGGACAGCCCGCTCCTTTGCCCCAAGTTGTTCCTTTGGAACATGTCACCGCTTGCGAGGAGTCCTCTGACAGCCCCCCGGAGGATGCCTCTCGCAAGCATACGTGCAAAAGGAGGCACATAGACTCCCCCGAGTCTCTCACTGAAGACACAGATTTGGAGGAAGGGGAAGGCTCCCCAAGATCACCCCCCCGAGGATGTCTCCTTTGGAGACATCATGGAAATGCTTCGCATAAGGGGGGGTGGTCTGCCCCCAAGTCTTCCTCGGACGAGTCCGTGTTCTTGGAGGCATTTGAAGCGGGCCCGTCTACCTCTTGGGTGTCCCCTCCTGCCGACCCCCTGGTGGACCTGATTACCACCAGGGCGTGGAAGGAACCGGACACCGTGGAGCCAATTCCAAAAAGGCCAGACCGTATACTTAGTCCCCCGGCTGACCGTGCCCACTGGAGTAAGGGGCCTCCGGTAGATGCCATGTTGACGGCAGCCACCAAGAGGGAACTTGCTCAAGAGAGCCCCTCAGTCCATCCCCCGAGCAAGGAGTCTCGGAAGATGGACCGCTTGGGGAAGCGGATGTTTAGTTCAGCGACCTTTTCATTGAGGGCGCTGAACTACCTGGCACATGTGATTAGGATGCAGCGCGATCTTATCAAGGAATACGCTGCATCCCCCCCAGAGTCCATGTCGGAGGAGGACAAATTGTTGCACTCCACCCGTATGGCCACTCTCAGGTCCGTGACTAATACCTCTATGCAGTTACTGTCCCATGCTATGGAAGGTGCCGCTAGAGCCGCAGGGCCAGGCCTAGTTACTAGATGTCAGGCCTGGCTCCGTCATTGCAATTTCACGGAGCCCTTCAAGGCGTCATTCGCGAACGCTCCCTTCGATGGTTCTGCCCTCTTTGGCAAAACTGTTCGTGATACTTTGACCCAGAGCGAGAAGGACGGGAAGACGCTGTCTGCCGTCGGAATCCGCTTCTCTGTGCCCCAGAGGCCCTATTCTAGGAACCAAAAGGGCCAGAAGAAGATGTGGTTCCGGAAGTCGCAGCAGTCCCAACCCGCTCTGGACAACCAGTCCTTCCGTGGCAGAGGAGGACAGGGAGGACGCCGCCCCAGGGGCAGAGGGGCTCCCAGGAACTTCGGGTCCAGAGAGCCTTTCTCTGAACGGCCCGCGCAGCAGCCCTGAAGGGTTGCCCGGCTGCTCCACTCTGGAGGCAGTCGGGGGACGTTTTTCGGAGCACCTAGCGGCATGGGAGTCCATAACATCAGACTGCTGGGTCCTCCGCATCATATCCAGAGGATACCTCATCCCATTTCATCACATTCCAAAACTGAAGTCCCTCCCCGACGTTCCACCCGGTCAGTGGGAGGCCGCTTTAGCAGAAATTGGCCATCTGCTAAAGAAAAGAGCCATCCAGCCCATCCCCCCAGACCAGATCGGATCAGGGTTCTACTCCAGGTTCTTTTTAGTGCCAAAAAAGATGGGGGATCTAAGACCAATATTAGACCTTTCACTCTTGAACCTGGCAGTTCCCAAGGAGAAGTTCCGAATGGTTACCTTACAGTCCATTCTCCCCCTTCTGGGAGAAAATCACTGGATGTGCTCTATAGACCTCAAGGATGCGTACTACCATATCCTAATGGACAGACGCTCCAGGAGGTTTCTCCGCTTCCGGCTGGTAGACAGTCACTACCAATTCCGGGTCCTTCCCTTTGGTCTCACCACAGCCCCCAGGGTGTTCACCAAAGTATTAGCAGTGGTAGCGGCCCACCTGAGGCTTCAGGGGGTACAGGTCTTCCCTTACCTGGACGACTGGCTCCTCACCGCCCCAACAAGGCATCTACTGTTATTGGCGCGAGATTCCTTTCTCCATCTTGCTCCCCATCTGGGCATCATAATAAATGCAGAGAAGTCCAACCTAGCCCCTACGCAGCTCATAGATTTTATAGGTGCCAGGTTAGACACGAGACAGTTAAGAGCCTTCCTCACTGCGGACAGAATTCAAAATCTGCAGCTCCAGGTGCGGGCCATCCTCCACTCCAGCTCAGTTCCGGCGGAGTTGGTCCTGAGGGCTCTAGGGTCCATGGCAGCAGCGATAGCTCTTCTTCCTCTCGCCAGGTTCAATATGCGGGTCCTTCAATGGACACTCCTAGTTCAGTGGTCTTATCTTGCTCTTCCTATGCATCATCCCATTGCGATCAGCAAGGCTTGCAAGCGGTCCCTCCTGTGGTGGCTTCACTCTCAACATCTCCATGGAGGCCGCTCCTTTTGTGCTTCTCCCCCTCTCGCCACGGTGACCATGGACGCCTCCCGCCTCGGGTGGGGGGGGCATTTTGCAGGCCGGACCGTCCTAGGCACGTGGAACGATTCAGAGACCTTACTGCATATCAATGTTCTAGAGATGAGAGCAGTGCTCTTGGCGTTGCAAGCACTACAGGTCTTTCTCCCTTTGGGAACTATTGCAATTCAGGCGGACAACATGTCTGTCGTCTGGTATATCAACAAACAGGGGGGAACCAGGTCTTACCCTCTTTGTCGAGAAGCCATGAGAGTGTGGGAATGGGCAATCTCCACCAACCGCTTTCTCATCGCAACGCATATTCCGGGTCGGTCCAACATCCTTGCGGACAAACTCAGTCGCACCATTCTCTCCCCCTACGAGTGGTCTCTCAATGCTCAGGTAGTGAAACGCATCTTCGCACGGTGGGGAACTCCTTGTTGCGATCTCTTTGCGTCTCCCTCAAACATTGGCCCCCCGGTCTTCTTTATGCTTACCCCCCTTTGCCTCTGATGCTCCAAGTTCTTCAGAAAGCCTCTCGGTTGGGGTGCAGAATGATTCTCATTGCCCCATACTGGCCTCGACAGATCTGGTTCCCTTTCCTAAGGTCTCACTCGGTGAATCCTCCTTGGATTCTAGATCCCATTCCGGATCTGATATCTCACCCATCCCATCTATCAACCCCGAATCTGGACAACCTGAAGCTGACTGCTTGGCTGCTCCAGTTCCACTCCTAATCAGGACTCCTGGTATTTCGTCTCCAGTTAAGGCCATCCTGGTAGCGGCTCATAAACCATCTACCAGGAAAGTTTACCGCAGCAAGTGGAAACGATTCTCCATTTGGGCAGAGCGGCAAGGTCTAGACCCCTTCACAGTTCCCCTTCCTCAGGTGCTTGACTTCCTAACCACTCTTTTTAACGATGGTGCCAGCAGTTCTACGGTCAAAGTGCAACTTGCGGCAATTTCTCACTATCATATTGGTCAAGACTCCAGTCCTCTGATGTCTGCCAAATTGTGTAAGATTTTTCTAAAAGGTACTTTTCTCCTCAGACCCCCTGTGAAGCAAGTGGTTCCTCCTTGGGACCTATCATTAGTTCTTCAGGCCTTGACCGCTCCCCCCTTCGAACCTGCGGTTATGGTGGATTTAAAATTTTTATCTTTCAAGACGGCCTTTTTAGTAGCCATTACCTCGGCCAAAAGAGTTTCAGAACTTCAAGCCTTATCCGTTAAACCTCCTTACTTGGTCTTTCATCCGGACCGTGTATACCTCAGGACCAACCCGTCCTTTCTTCCTAAGGTAGCTTCTGAAGCAAATATTAATCAGTCCATTAACCTCCCTGTTTTCTTTCCTAAATATCAAAACAAAGGTGAATACAAGCTGCATTCCTTAGATGTTCACAGGCAACTTAGATTTTATCTGAACAGGACAGCTGGTCATAGGCAATCCGACCAGTTGTTTATTTCCTTTGCTAAATTCAATTTGGGTAAACCAATTTCCAAAGTCTCCTTATCACGCTGGATTTCGCAGTGCATCTTATTGGCTTATCAAGCTTCTGGAAGGCCCGCACCGGAGGGAGTACATGCCCATTCAACCCAGTCAGTTTCTACTTCAGCGGCCTTTAAAGCTAGGATTCCTCTGGATGACATTTGTTCAGCAGCCACTTGGGCTTCATCTCATACCTTTATTTCCCACTACAAGTTGGATATTACATCTAGAGGTAGAGCATCCTTTGGCTCCGCGGTGCTCCGGAATATCCTTCCATGATGGCTGCCCAAGATTCAGGTAGCTGGGGACTCTGTCCCACAGGTTGCAGACAAATGAATCTCCTACTTCAGATTTAGAAGTTATGTACTCACCATAACATTCCATCTGAGTAGGTGTATTCATTTGTCTGCAACCATCCCGCCCTCCTATCCCCCTGGCCTTGTCAGTTTCCTGCATAGTACGTGTTACCCTTTCTAGGGTATGCTGATTTATGGCAAACTTGATCTGAGGTCATGTAGGGAGAGCAGGGCATTATGGGTGAGGGGAGGAGCTGAGAGCTCGGATCCATAGCTGGAAAACCATGCCGGTTCGGATCCGATATCGGATCCATAACCCACAGGTTGCAGACAAATGAATACACCTACTTAGATGGAACGTTATGGTGAGTACATAACTTCTAAATTCTTTAAAACTAGGCTACGTTTTCTAAAGTAAGCAAAAATACAGACTTGCTTATCAATTTTTCTGCCTATATCATTCTGTCTTAAACTGGTTATGGTTGTCAGGGACATCAAACTCAACCCAGGACCATGCTGTTCTTCAAATAATGTGTCATGTACTACAAACATCTAACTGTAACTTACTTCACTGCTGGCAACAGCCAGAACAAATACTCTCATCTAGAGTATCAGACACACATGCATCAGCCATATATATTATTACAATCTCTGTATTCCTTTTAAAGCCATCTGATACATGTCCTCCAATTATCATAGCACTTTGTCAGTCACCCCTTTCATTGTTACAGACAGACAGATGTTGATATAAGGTCTGGTGGTAGTTTTCTGCTATTCTTTGCACGACAGATTTCCATGGTACCCCACAACCAGCCAACCATGTCCCTTAAAGTCACTGATTCCAACCCCAGCTGGATTCTTCCTTCTTACCTAACTGGCAACAGACTAAGGATCACTGTTGCTGATGTTTGTATGCCTCTCCCAGAATTTGTGAGTACGTCCAGGAAAAATCAATCAGCTAACCTGGTAAAAGGTAGCAATATGTTATTACTTGGAGATTTCACCCCTCAGTGGAACTCTAATGCAAAAAAAAATAATTTAATAACTGAAAAAGAACACACACACACACACACACACACACACACACACACACACACACACACACACACACACACACACACACCTACTTTGAAACACACCAGCTGTGATTGTTTACATGCCTCTGTTAAGATTTCAGCAGTTTGCTGGTATGAAATTAAGCTTGTTTCTCTCTCAAAATTATAATTTAAAAAGCACATCTTCTGTAATCCCTGTGATGTATCTGTTTACAAAATGCAAAAATCCAGTTATATTTCTCAGACTTAACACTACATCAAGTCCATGCTAAAACTTGAATCATTTAGCCCCTCAGTCCAGTTTCACAAGGTTTCACTTCAGGAAGTGAACAAAATGTCCATGTAAACAGTGTAATATCGCAACTTTGAAGAACTTGGGTCTTATGATTGCATGCTGGAGTTTCTGTAAACTTAAATATACATCTCTGTATTCCCAAACACTCTCAGGATTACTCTAGTTCTCTGCAGATGATCTAGTTATCTGGGCTTCAGATTCTTAGATTTATATCATTATTAAAATGTTTTTTGCAGTGTATTTCTGATATAGAAAAGTACATTTTGTATTCTTACAATGAAAAATTTGTTTGTCTTGTAGCCAGGGTCATGGCTGAAAAACTTTATTTGACCAGTCAATGTACCTTATAATAAATGTAAAATAAAATAAGAACTTTTCACACATTCCTTTTGCTACCCCTGTACAGATTTGTCAGTGTATCACTTGTCAGTAGCATCTTCCAAGACATCTGGAAGAATTCACATATGTCCTTCAAGGATGCATCTGCAGTCATAACATATGGGTTGTCCTGCCTCAGGCAGCCCTTCGATTGGCCCAGTTTTTCCTCAACTCAAAATTAGAGCTCTTTTCATGTCACAAATAGCACCCCTCCTCATTTCTTTCACTGTTCTCAGACTTATTGCAACATGGCATTTCTTCTTGTACCTGAATTAATCTGGCCTTCTCTGCTGACAGCAACTTGGGTCTTGAACAGGTCTTACTCCTTAATCGTCTTTCCTTTCCTTGACAGTCACTTTGGTGGTATGAACTGTGGTGAAGTCACAGGACCCATCTTTATTCACGGAGTAACTTCTGTGCAGCATGCCAAACTTCTCTTTGAACCCACTCTGTGCATCCTGCCTACCACCACCTTTAATTAGATCAACAGCCGTCATCCTCCAGCAATTCTTCAATGTTAGAGTAGGAGACTCCATCCCTTTCTCACAGGAGTTTTTGCAAAACCTACAACGTAGCCTCTCAGCAATTGCCTCTGACTGCTGCAGTCTGTTCCTTCATTAAATTCAACTAGAACAAAGCTATTCTAATTTCTACACCAGAGTTAAACCATCTAGCTGCTCTTTTGTGGGTGCAAATGCGTCAGTCCCGATAGTTATTTTGTTACCTGTGCTGCTCCTCTGAAATTCCATTTGTCCCTCTATGTAATGCATTGTTTTCTGATGCTCCATACTGCATAACGTAAAACTTAGTAAGCATTAATGTGGGCTAGCTATACTCACTGTTAATTCCTTGCCTGTTAGACTGTGTTGTATTTGTTCCAGTCTTACCTGTACACTGCATTTTTATTTTTGTTTTGTGCTTACTCTGTTTTGTCAAATTGTTATTACATATGCTGTGTGCACCTTTGGCCTAAATTTGTCTGAAATGAGTCTTCAGATCAGCCCATCCCCTAGTTAACAAATGTAAGATCAATTAAATCAGAATGAATGAATAAATAAATAAACTGAACCTTGCTGTTCTTCAAGGATCATTGGTCTGCTTCTGTTCTTTGTAAACACATTTTGGATTACTCTTCCTTCCATACATGCCTTGTTATCTGCTGAACCAAGTTATCTGGACTTCCATTCCTTCACACTCAGTTAGTTCCACCCTTTAAACATACCTTAAAGAAACTCATTCTTGGTTTGTCTGTCTTGAACGGACAGTGAATGTTACAAAAAGTAGATTCCATGATCTTTGGGATTCCTAAGTACTTGATTGATGTCTCATGTCCTGCAGAAGTGGTCAGTACATCTCTGCTGAGTGGCTCCCTGCTCCCATAATGCAGTGCAGATAGAGCAGCAGCTTGCGTTCATCTCACATCTCAAATATTTGTGGGAAACTTTAAAGAAGTTCAGCCATGTGCCACAATGCCCCACCACTATTGTCTTCTGAAACAGGAGATCCTATTGTTAAAGGCATACTTGTCCCCGTTACAGAGTGTAACTTGCCACTCATAACTGTCAGACCTTCTTTCAGTAGGAAAATACACAGACTCTACTTAACAAGAGCTGTAGATTATTGACCCAATGTCCACATCATGGTCATCGTTGTACCACCTTCAACAGAGCAAATGCCTCTATAGCCCAGTCCAGGTTAGATTAAAACATTATCATTTCTGCCTGTGTCTCCCCACTTTGTTTCCCAATAGAATTTCTGTCCATATCCTAAAAATCTTCTGAACTAAATACTCTCCCCTACATATTGCCTAGAATGCTTTAATAAAGCTTTCTTATACTGGGGACCCGAGTTTGGAATTCCCCTCTACTTAATATAAAGTCCCTCACAACAGTCCACTGATTGAAATCCACTTTACTACCTGCCACTGGCCAAGCTATCTAGTCCACTGTCTGAAGAATTAGTCAGTTCCTCATATAATTAACATAAAAATGCAGCTTTCTAACTAGATATAGTGCTATTGCATAACATTCCCATTTCAGACAGCTGTGATTTGTGGTTTTATCAACTTATTTGCTACGCACCTCATATGTTTTGATTTTATTTGTTTATTTTTTTTTTTGCTGTATGAAACAAAGTTGTAGATGAAAAAAATGTGCTTAGGTCATCCATTCTGTATTATAAATAAATAAGTGCAAATGGCTATGTTACAGTACCTTTCATATAAATATTTCCTCTCAAATAAAACACTAATCACATTTCTTATAAGCCTCAGTCTTAACTTGGACCAGATGATAATTGTTTCACTGTTGATCTGTCAGTGAATTTAGTAGGGCCACTGTGCTAAATCTGAATGTGTATTATGATCATTTAGAGAACAGTGCTGTTTGCTATCTTAAAAGGAAACAGCTCTTTGTTAGAAATGAGCATGACAATTGTTAATATGCAGACTCTCAAATTATCAGTGTTTTTTCATACCCCAGACACAGTGTTTCTTGCAGTCAAAATGCACAAGGTCATTACAAAGTACAGTGAGTGGTAAATATTAAAGAGAAGAAAAAGTTTGTGTGTGGGATGCATGTCCTTGAAAATTAAAACGTTTGTTTTACAATGGATTTTGATCCCTGTGTGTGAAGTGAGATGTGACAGGCCTTGAATGCCTTTCGCATGTTAATGTGTGGTGCTCCTGTTTTACATGTAACACAACTTTAATGTTATTTATAAACTGTGCAAAGTTTCATTCTGAATCACTTCAGCTGTCTGACAATGAGCTGTTTCTGACAGCAGAGAGTTTTCCTTTTTTATTTCTGGTTTTACTTTCAAAGTATATTTTTCCCTTTCTGTGTCACACCCCATCCTACCTTACTACAATTATTATGATGGATACACAGTTTTAAAGTATGAATACACTGTATATGGGGCTCAGAATTTTAGTTTTTATCCTGATTAGGAGCTTATGAACCACATATTGAGTGGTTTCTAATGTTACCATTTAGCACTATACTATGCATGATATAGAGTGGGGGTGCAGAATATTGCCCCCAGCTAATCACAAGTATCCAATACAACTTCCAGTAGGGATAAAAATTCCAAATGAAGCTGTGATGCAAGAACTACAGAGAGCAGTGCACAACACTGGAAATAGTAATGAATTCATCAAAAAATATATATAAAGTAATTCTACCTGTCTTCTTACCAAAAAATCATTGCACATCTAATTAAACCTCTCCTTCACTCCACAGACTTGTTTTACTTACATACATAGGAAGCTGTAAGGTTAATAAGTTGTTAATGAACTTCATCCTGTAGTTTGGGGGTTGATTCTGTTGGCTTCCATTTGCTTATTGTGCGAGTCTGAGCAAGCCATTTAATCTGAGAGTATATCAATGCACAACCCTGGTTAAGAAATGCAAATACATAAATGCAAGTGTGGAGTAAATTGAATTTTGTTAGAAGAATTATGTATTTTATTGTAAAAACTGTTTTACATGAATAATAATACCCCACAAGTAACTCGGGCATTAATGCTATCACATTTATTTTTTACTACTTTGAAGCTACCGTGTGTCGATACCACATTTCAAAACCACACAAGGAAAACTTTTCAGAAATTGCTTCTGTCTGCTGCAGTCAGCTCCTTCATGAAATACAGCTGCAGCACAGCAGTTTAGACTTACATACCAGAGTAAAAACATCTAACTGCTCTTTTGTGGGTGTAATTGCTTCAGTCCCAGTGGTTATGTTGTTGCTCCATGGCTTGTTGTACTTTGCATGCTCCTTTTAAGATTTAATTTGTACGTCCATGTAATGCTCTTCTTTCTGATGCTCAATTTTGCATAATGTAATGCTTTCATGTATTAATATCCATATGAAATGTGAAGTATCATAAACTACCTTATCTTATAAAACTGTTTGCTTTTTATTTACTCAAAGGTCTCTCCTTCTCTCTCAAAAGCAGCAGTTACGTTTAGTGACTTTCTAATCAGCACACACTTGCTTATCTTTATCAGCCAAATGAAGTGTGAAAAAATGAAAATATTTTTCAGTATGTAATAGGAATAATACCTTGATTGGGGGGACTTTTGGTTTAGAATTATTTACTCCTAGCACATGTTTGATCCCTCAGACAAAACTAAATCTCACCATAACTGTCACTCTTGAAGGCCTTAATCGATGAATTAGATTTATTTACGCCTAGCATGCATGTTTGATCCCTCAGAAAAAAAGTAAATCTCACCATAACTGTCACTCTTGAAGGCATTATGCCTATAATATTGCACATTAATATGTAATAGTTATATGTACTATTGCACAGTAGTATGTAACATTACTGTGTAGTAATGCACAGTGGCATGTAACATTACTGTGTACTAATGCACAGTAGCATGTAACATTACTGTGTAATAATGCGCAGTAGTGTGTAAAATTACTGTGTAGTAACGCATAGTAACATGCAACATTACTGTGTATTAACGCACAGTAACATGCGACATTACTATGTACTAATGCACAGTATTACGTAATGTGTACTAATGCACAATAGCATGTAACATTACTATGCACTAATGTGTAGTGTTATGTAACTTTTACTGTGTACGAACACCCAGAAGCATGTAACATTACTGTGCAGTATACTGTAATGTTATTGTTTTACTATATAAGTTGCCATGAAGTCAGTTGCCATTGTCACTTAGTAACTAGTTTATGTGTTTTTCCATCTGGACTTTCATTTTCATAACTTTATTATTCTGGATATACTAGTAGAACTAATATGGAGTCTACAGTGAGAAACTTCAGGGTCACAAATGAAAGTTAAAATAAAATGTCATCAGTTTATTACCTAATCAGTGGTAACAGAAGGTGGGGTATTCCTCATGTTTACTTAATGAAGTTTAAATCCTTCATTATTTTGCCTTGCAGCTGAGGATAAAAGCTTTGTGTTTCTCTTGGGTACTTACCTATGCTTTTCACTCGTACTAGGTATGATAGTGATGCAGTGCATGTTTCATATGAGTGGGACTGAGTCTGAGCAAGATTTCAATAGTGCTTACAAAGTATTTATGTGGTTATAGCTCAGAGAGGCAATTAGAAAAATAAAGATCCCAGTTTTTATTTAATGTTTGTTAATAATAAAATGAATTATTTACAAATAGATTGTGCTCAAATGGAAAAGTAAAAGATATGTAGAAAAAAAAGATATAAAATAAAGTACCAGTAAGTGCCACCTTCTTACATAAAGTGCTTAGTAGTTATAATTTACAGGCTTTAAACAGTCATATGGTGGAATTCAAGGTTTACAGCATTTCTACAAAAACTTGTTTTCTTAAGTCTTTGAAATAGACCCTTTTTAAAATTATTTCTCTCTCAGAAAGAAATTTTTGTTCAAAGTCAAAAAATAAACAAATAAATACAATTTTTCTGAGCCATTTCTATTTGAAACTGTGCTCATGGAGGACTTTGATGCAACAAGATTAATTGTTCCGTAGTTTATGCAAAATATCTGTTACAGCTTGCATTCCCCTTCTTCAGATCAGGAGCACAAGGTTTTTAAAATGTGAAAAAGCCTGTCTGATACAGATCATATTTTATTTATTGTCCCTTCAAGGAAGCACCTAACATTTAAATCAGTCATCTTTATACTTTGAATTTTTTTTTACTGTCACATTTTCCTTTATCTGAATCCTTGGGTATGAAAGGCTGTATCGACAGATGCGGAGGAGTTATCTTACCAAAGAGACCTTCACAGAGGCTCTTCTTTGAGATAAGGCCTTCTTATCAGCTTCTGATGTCAGGGAAGGTGCCAAAGCATTCCATCATTGCAGCTTGAGACATTTTTATTAAAGTCACAAAGACCTTGGGCTTCTAAATTGCAAGATTAAAGATAGCTTTTAAAAATTAGTCTTCACTATTGGGTTTGCTTAATTGAATTGCTACATCAAGAAAGTTTTATATTAAAAGTTTTGAACACTCATTTTGACAAGAGTCACCAGTTTTACATATCCATATGTAATCATACCAGTTTTTGTCATATTGTGCAATGTACAAACGCAGGTCATGACATCCAGCATTCTAAGATAGCCACTGAAAAGTAATTTGAAGGAAAAAAATGTTGGATTATTTCATCTTTTAGACAAACATTTCCTGCCAAGGTGTCTACATCTCCTTTACTCTCCCTGAGGCAAAGTGCTTTTATATGCTCTTTAATTTCATGAGTCAAATGCCAAATAACTTCAGTGGCAACGGTGCTGTAAATATATAAAAAAAAAAAAACATTAATCAATGCTGAATGTTCAATTGCAATATACTTATATAGAGGGGGGTACAGTGGTTTGGGGCAGGGAATATTAGCCATTTGTAAGGATGTAAAAAACATTTTGGCAACATCCATATTACATTCTTACGGCGCCTTTGAAAATAAGAGATCAGTACTCAAAACTGCCTAACTTAAAATTAAATGTGCTCATGACACTGACAGTTTCTCAGTACAGTTGCTATGCAGATGTTCTTTGTTTTACACTGTTGCAGTCATCACACTAGGGTTATCTGCCTGCAGGTAGCCCTCAGTCAGCCCGAATACCAGAGTCTTAGGATTTCTGCGTCGAATGCTGTCACCTCTTCCATGACGTCAGGTTATCAGGGGTATAAAACAGGCAGCCGATGCCATTACATCAGTATTTCTTGCCAAGAAGGAGCCCGGAGCAGAAGCAGTTCGCAAGTGCTGGTCAGCTGCTACCTGAAATTTTCATTTTTCGAGTTTCAAACCTGAAGTCTTCTAAAGCTAAGTACCCCATTGGGGATCCTTTTTTCTTGCTCTAATCGATGTCAGAAAAATTAACAATTGTCTTGCCTGTGGAAAGCAAATACCTCACAGAGATTTTCATTCTTACTGCGTCACCTGTTTACAACCAGACCACGATGTCCCTCGCTGTCAGTTTTGTGCCTTGTTTAACACCCGAACCATTCATTGGGCTATCTTTGTCACTAAATTCTTTCGCTCTCATTCTCCGTGTTCCGAAATGGCTTCGATAAGCCATCTGACAACCGATCTTCCAAAAAAATGTAAAGATAAATACAGAGACAGACCGCATAGGTCCAAAACTGCCGACGACGCTTCCGTTAAGCTTGTCGCCAGTCAGCCGGTACTCAAGTGAGGTGCCTTTGCAGCCCTTGATGCCCGCTTCAACAGATTTGCAGCCTCTGCTGAGACCCATTCGGAGTCCTCATATGCTGCAAGATGCTTCTTTGACTATGGAACCTGCAGATGTCTCAACCTTGGATGAGTTTGGAGCTGCTGTGCAGGCATCAGCTTCTGAGGGTGTATTCCGACCTACTGATGTTTGAATTAAACCGATAACTTCATTTTTAGCTAAAACTACTGAGTTTCTCAGGCCCAGAGTACGCAGTACACCTAGAAAACTGACGTCCAAAGCCCATGCCACAAAAACAAATGCTTAGAATGGCTGAAGACCTTATTACTGTAATTAGGGGACACCAGCCTTCCCCTGCTAAGAGACAAAGAACAGAGTTTCATTCTGATTCTACAGACCAGGAGTCCAATGACTCTGACCCTTCTGATTATCAGAACATGCCCTTATCAACCTATGAGGATTCAGATGCATAGGAATCCATTCCCTCTGACTCCCCTCCAGTGGATTTTTCTTTTGGTGAAATCTTGCATACTTTGAGAGAGCATTTCCACTGGGAATGCCAGGACTTCCCTCAGTCCAAAAAGAGACTCAGAGAATTTTTAGAGTTGCCTCAGCATAGGCCTCTAGCTATACCCCCTGTCCTGGATGTTGTAGATGATGTCTTCATGGAATCCAGTCTTACTCCAGACACTTTACCCCTGGCCCTTAGAAAATCTGACAGGTACTACAGAGTACCTGATTCTCACAAATTTCTCTTTAAGAATCCTACTGCAGATCCAGAGACCATTTCCCAGGGACCTAAAGGGATTAAGGCTACTACAGTCAAAAACCCTACCCCTTCATACAGGGATTCCAGAGCTTTAGACAGATGGGATAAGAAGGTATATACCTCTGCAACTCTTGCCATCAGGGCATTGAATTGCCAGTTTCACATGTTGAAGTACCAGCAACATATTATGGAACAAATTAAACAAAAAATGGTGTTACTCCCAGATTGTGCAGAAAATAAAGATTTACAAGAGTTAATGCATTCTGCAAACTGAGTTAGTAAGCATACTTTGCAGTGTGGCTTTGATGTCCTAGAAGCATCTTGCAGGGCTGCAGTCACTGGGTCTGTACTGAGAAGGCATGCTTGGCTGAAGGAACAAACATTTGCCTGATCATGTCTAATCAAAATTACTAGATGCTCCTTTAAATAAGGACTGTTTGTTTGGCACCAAAGTAGAAGTTCTTAAAAATATGGAAAAAACAGCTAAATCTATGCAAACTGTTAAATAATTCTTACAAGTGCAGCCACCTAGATTCAGTAGACATTGGCATTGTAAAAATTGGTCATTTCCTGCCCCTTCCAGGCCTTCTCACTCCATACCCAGGAGAAGCAGACTACCCAGACTACAGTATCAGGGTATGCAGAGATCTAAACAATGGAGTGCTCCCACCTCAAAAACAGGGAGTGGTAAGCTGCCCCTTTATGAAAAGACTTCACAATGACTTTTCAATTATCCTTCCCAGCCCCACTTGTACCCCTAGTAGGAAAACGTGCCCTTCATGCAAAAAACTGGATGTCCATTACTCAGGACTGATGGGTCCTAAACATTGTATCCCAGTGGTACAGATTCCACTACCATTCACTGCCAACACCAAGCGGGTTTCCAGACCTTCCTCCAAACCAGTGGGCAGAGGCTCAGAAGCAAGTACTTTCCCTACTCAATGTCACTGCTATTCAACCTGTTCCAGTAGAACAAAGGGGGCAGAGTTTCTACTCCAGACTTTTCCTGGTGCCCAGAAAAGATGGCTCTTGTGCCAAATCCTGAATCTTTCAATTCTCAACACCTTTCTGGTAGTCCCAAAATTCAAAATGCTTACCCTGCAACAGCTTCTCCCTATGCTAGCCAAGGATGCCTGGTTAGTTGCCCTAAGCTTAAAAGAAGCTTATCTGCACATCCCCATAAGGGAGTCTTGCAGGAAATATCTATGCTTCAGGGCAGGCTCTATGCACTATCAGTTCTTTGCACTTCCTAATCTACTGCGTATTCACAAAGTGCCTGGCTCCAGCCATTGCATACTGCAGGCAGAGAAATATCCAAATTTTCCCATACTTGGATGATTGTCTGATTCAGGCGGACAGTCCAGAATTACTACTTCAATACCTGGCATTTGTAAAACGCCTCCTCACTTCATTAGGGTACACCATCAACAAAAAGAAATCACAACTGGTGCCCAGTCAAAAAACTGTATTCCTGGGAGCAAGCTTGAACACAACTTCCCAAACAGCATTTCTCACTCCAGAAAAACAGGTCTATTTGGCCAACTACTTCAAACAAATGGCCACCAAAACCCAGCTGTCTGCAAGGAAAATACTGCAAGCCCTAGGGTTCATGGCCGTATGCATTCTGCTAATTCCATATGCAAGACTGCATATGAGGAAACTTCAATGGTACTTAAAAAGTCTTTGGTGCCAACATTCTCAGGACCTGGAAACAGTCATTCCAATCATACCTTGTCTAAGGGCAGAGTTCCTTTGATGGACAGAAACATGCAACCACAACAAGGGACTGCCTTTCACTCAACCCCTTGCTGCCCAAACCCTGACAACAGATGCATCAGACTATGCATGGGGGGTTCACATGGCAGGCAAATGCATTCAGGGCAAGTGGAGCCCAGGCCAAATTCTCCAGCACATCAATCAAAAAGAGATGCTAGCTGTACAGAATGCTCTGACAGCCTTCAAGTACCTAATCCTTCCAGGACAGCTACTGATAAAAACAGACAACAGCACAATTATGTGGTACATAAACAAGCAGGAGGAACCCATTCTTACCCACTCTGCAGGTTAGTCATGGTCCTATGGAACACAGCCTTGAGCAACCAAGTGCATCTACAAGCTCAATTCCTGCCAGGCAAACAAAATTCACTGGCAGACAACTTAAGCAGAAATCTCCTAGACCCACACGAGTGGAAATTGGGAGCCCAACACCTTCAACCTTCTAATCCAAAGGTGGGGGACACCGGAGGTGGACCTCTTTGCCTCCCCTGAAAACCACCAGTTGAGCAAATTTTGCACCAGAAACACTCACAGCAGGGCCTGGAAGGTGGATGCCCTATCCTTCCAATGGGAAAACCTCTCATTTTATGCCTTTCCCCCACTGCCCCTCCTCTCAAAAGTACTACTCAAGATCAAACAGGACAGGCCAAGGGCAATTCTCATTGCCCAGGCTGGCCACACCAGCACTGGTGCCCACTCTTACGCAGTCTGACAACAGTGCCACCCTGGCACCTTCATCAGACCCCTACCCTGCTGTCTCAGCAGGAGGGACAGATTTTGCATCCACAGTTACAAACCCTAAACTTTGCAGCCTGGGTTATCCCCTAAATACACCACCAGCAACCCTCAGCAAACAGGTGCTGAGCATCATTCTTGAAGCCAGAAGGCCTAGTGCTAGAAATTCCTATGCTGAAAAGTGGAAAAGATATTGATCTTGGAATCAGTCTCAAGGAAAGGACACAGCACTGCCCACCTTACTTCAAGTCCTGAATTACCTAGCAGAGTTATTCCACAGAGGCCTGTCCTTCTCCTCCATTAAGATTCATGCCTCTGCCATCACAGCTCATTATAATACTGAGCCACCTCTATTTTCTCACCCTCTCATCAAACAGTTCCTGAGAGGGGCTAACAACTTAAGGCCACCCAGGAGAGAACCCACCCCTGCCTGGGACCTTAACTTTGTACTGGAAAAGCTCACGCTTCCCCCTTTTGAACCTGCTGCTTCAGAAGAGTTAAAATTCCTCTCTTGGAAAACAGCCTTGCTTTTAGCCATAACTTCAGTAAGAAGAGTGTCTGAGTTACAGGCACTAATGGCCGTGGAACCCTTCATTATTTTCCATGCTGACAGGGTTTCCCTCAGGACTAACCCATCCTTTATGCCTAAGCTGGTGTCCACTGTGGCTGTAAACCAATCCATCCATTTGCCAACCTTCTTGCCTAATCCTCAGAATAAAGGGGAAAGGTTCCTCTACTCCTTGGACGTGCACAGACAGGGTAGGTTCTACCTTGACAGGACTAAACCTTTCAGAAAATATGACCAGCTGCTAGTCAGCTTTGCTTCAGGGACAGAGGGCAAGGCCATTTCAAAGCAAACCATTTCCAAATGGATAGCACACTGCATCCATTTCTGCTATAAGCACCATGGAAATCCTACCCCACAGGTGATCAGACCACATTCCACTAGGGCTACTTCCACTTCTACAACATTTCTCAGGGGAGTCCCTACCAGGGACATTCTGGAAGCTGCAACCTGGAGTTCTGTACACACCTTCACCAAGCATTACCACTTACCTATTTTTTTCTAAATCCAGAGCTGGATTTGCTACAGCAGTCTTACAAGGTCTGCTAGCCAGCCCTAACACCTCTTGACTACCTCCACCCTTCCTTAGCTTTGGGAATCTACCCAAGTGTGATGACTGCAACAGTGAAACATGAAGAACATAGTACAGTTGTGTGCACTTGCCATAAATGTAGATGTTCGAGTGTATTCAGTGTTGCAGTCTTGGTTTCCCTCCCTCCAGCCCCCTGTTTTTCTCTATCTTTTGTACCTCTCCTTTCTATAGTCATTTTAAATGGCAGTGGTTTTTAATTTTTACTGGTGGTGTTCCCCACCATATACTAACTTCCTGTTTGGGGGCCTCCTGAAATTTGGGACAAGAAAAACTGATGTAATGGCATCGGCTGCCTGTCTTATACCCCTGACAACCTGACGTCATGGAAGAGGCAACAGCATCCGATGCAGAAATCCTAATACTCTGGTATTTGGGCCGACTGAGGGCTACCTGCAGGCAGATAACCCAAGTGTGATGACTGCAACAGTGAATGCACTCGAACATCTACATTTATGGTAAGTGTACACAACTGTACTTTTCACATATGTTTGTTATGACCTTGCATCACGAGGTTAAGTAGTAAAAGTGTTCACATCTGACTTGGAAGATTTTAACCACTGAAACTAAATGCAGTGTCTCATTTCATGGTGCAAGGAGGTGCACATCATCCGAAGAAAAGCTACATCAGACATTCTTGGCATTGAAGCACCATGATGAGATAGCATGGGGATTACAACTTTACCTACCCCATGGCAAATACAACTTTACCTGTCCCATTCCCACAGCACATCTCTCCTAACCATCTATGCTCCATTTTTTTTGTGCTATAGAATCTTGAGCAGGACAGAAAACTGGCCAGCCTGCAAGTGCAGATTTGAGGATTAAATTCTAGTGTCAGGGCATTTTTTTTTTTTTTGCATTTTAATATTGTAAACAGCCTTAGTCATAGAGTCATAGATTAATAATAGGCTAACTGCCCTCATGGACCATTTTGAGCCTAGCCAGTTACCCCCTATGAGAATCAAACCCTACACCTTGTGCTGCTAAGGTAAACACCTTAACCACCCTCCCACCCTATTACACTACTCTCTCACCCTATTACGCCACCCTCTCACCCTCACATGCTGTTGGCGCCATGTCCATTTATTCAAACATGTCAGCCATGCTTATTAATTGTAGTTCTGGTAGGTATTTCTGCTGATGTGTATATTCAGTCCTTATGTTTTTTTTTTTAGAACCACGTATGTCATAATATTGCCTTTTGTTCAGCATGTATCAGTTTTAACCCTTCCTCACCTTTATCCAGTTCTGGGACTGGAACCTCTCTCAGCAAGCAGCAGGTTGGAAAATCATTGTTTTTTTCTGCAGTGCCATTCTTTCGTAAAACACATGCAGACTGCTAGAGGCACAATCAAATATGTTTGCATGTTCTTGGGATGGAGGAAATGGAGATCCCAGCAAAAACTCACATGAAAAAAGGGAGAACATGCATATCTGCAAAGATTATTCCCCAGTCAGGACACAAACCTGTAAACCAAGTGCTGTGAGTCAGCAATGCTAAGCTGACTGCTTTGCCACCCGGGGGACAATGAGATGGAGTACATTTATAGAATAAAGATGGGATAAAAAAGGGGGATAAATGTTTTCGAATGAAAACACATATTTTATCTTATACGTTAAAAAGTAATTTTTGTCAGGAAGACTAGTGAGTTGGTAAAACAAGCAACCATAGTGAATTCTGGTCTAAAATATCACTGATGTCTTCCTTCAAGGGGTCCTCATGCCAAGAGGTGGTCTAGGAGGACATGCATGAGTGGATCAGCTTCAGTGTGCAAGCTACACAAAAAATGGCAGACTGTGTACAGAGCTGTGTCTTTTTCTGCCATCACCAATGCATAATGTAATCAAAGGAACATATTTCTTGTATCTGAACATGTTATTGGATATATGTACCCTGAATAAGTAGTTGTGTTGCTAGTTTTGGGACAGTGTGTATAAAAATGCCAGAGTTAGATGTCTGTATAGAAAAACATCTATAATCTTTGTGTTGATGACTTGCTTAACAAAGCGGACCATGGTGGTGGTGCTGCAGTAGCATTGCCGCTTCACAGTAAGATGCTGTTCGGTTCGATTCTCAGCTAGAGTGTCTTCTGCGTGGAGACATGCGTGAATGGGCATACCTTTGCTGAAGGTTGTGCATCAGGGCTGGTAACTCGGCATGTAAAAATCAACTACCAATCATTAGCCGACCGGAGTTCCGCTGTGGTGACCCCTAACCGGGAAAAGCCGAAAGACACAACGACAACAACAACAACAACTTGCTTAACAAAGCAATCTCTATTTTAATTAAATGTAGGTAGATTCAAACCTAGGTCTCTAGCATAATTGCTTTGCCACACTAATTATGATACCATGAAGGTGCTTGTCTCCAGGTACACACACTAACAAATGGTGAGAGAGAGAGATAGTCTGTCTGCTTGGAATAAAATTAGAACAGTATGTCTTAGGAAAATTAAAGGCAGCATTGCTTGCAAGCTGATGATTGCTGTGTAAAACTCCTGAATGCTTTATTTGTGAAGACTGGTGGACTGAAATCGGCCGTGAAGGCTGAGAGAGATATTATACTTGATGTCCAGGCCCTGTGAGTTATGCTGCCTAATAACAAAGCAGCACAGTGAGTTAGTCTCGTGCTGTCTCATAATTAATCTTGGTGTTTCAGGAAGTCATGCTGTTAAATATTTCAAGAATGATCTTGATCCATTTATTTCTTATTACTTGGAATTACCCCGTCTCTGACAGTGGTTAGACTCTAAGTCTTATTATTATTTGACAACATGCTAAAGGGTTAGGTTAATGACTAAAACACCTAATGACTAACAGAACAATTCATCTTCAGGAAAACATTTAGTTTTTTAATGCTTTCACAGAGGAATTTTGGGGAGTGTTGTTTTTGCTGATGGAACATTTGTATTATAAGGTGCTGACTGGCACCTCTTGCCCTGTGATCCATGAGAAGGTACAACTGATGAATTCCATTTGCTTTCTTCTTTGCTGGGGCAGGACAGGGAGGAGGGTATGCAATTACAAATAACATTTTGTGTCATGTCACATTTACGGAGTAAAGGATGTTTGCTCATCAGGGTATTTGTAACTATTATTTTCCTACAGTTGTCATAAAGCCTTTGATGTATTGCCTCATGACCCGGATGTGATCTGTACCAGTTGATGTTGCTACCCTATAAGCGGGCACACATGAACACACACACACACACACACACACACACACACACACACACACATATGCTGCAGTGCTGTACGAACACTGATCTTCACCTGGAGTGTTTAACATGACAATATATCCCTTAACCTTCTGTTACTCCATTCTCAGATACAGTGGTACAATCTTGGAAGAGTCACTACAGGGTATTAAAATGACTGTCTATTCCATTTCCATATTCTGACAATGTTTTTTGAAGGTATGTCTGCTTAGATATGACATAAAGCCTTAGGTTATCAAACAGTATCAGAGGGGCAGCAGGTAGTACACTCAGCATTGGTGCAGAAGGCTGTATGTTCCATTCCCACAACAGGTAGCTTGATCACTAAAATTGCAGTCCAGCACAAAGGGGGTACAGCACTGTTTTTCATACGTCTTCTTTGTAAGGTAAACAGTTAGATAAATGATGACTTTCACAGTATTCTTTTGTTGAATGTTATAGTTGTTGTACTTCTGACAGACAGAAGTTATGGTCTCACAATCCACACTGCTGCCACAAATTTATATGTGGCAAACAGTTATATAATTCCACCTTCTAGTACAAAATAATATGCAAAATGAGACCGGCCCTAAGAGGATAAAGTAAATGTACAGTGTTGCCTCATGTAGTAACAAACACCTGCTACATCAAGATAAGTTTTACACAATACAGCTGCAGGTGATAGTTATAATCACAGGTTTACTAGGATTTCACCCATCTTGAACTTCCAGTGCAGTCTTGTCAAAAGTAATTGTAACATGTCCGAGATTATTTTACTTACACACACACACACACACACACACACACACACACACTATTTTTCAGAAGGGGTTAATGATATCTCTATAGTGACAACACCCCATCCCTGTTTTTACAATAACATTGCTTTCAGCTAGACCATGATTTCTGTTTACCCTTAAAATAAGCCAGCTGTTAAACAGAACCATAGGAAACAGAAAAGGACAGGGCAGCTGCCACTGACTTCAACTTTTAGGAGGCACCTTTTGGGATATGCATCTTGAAGTGAATTGTTTGTCAGTTTACAAGCTCTCATTAAAAGCAATTATAATTGTGAATAATTTTTTAATGACATCTTATAAGCTGTCAAACTTATTTTAAAGGCATCAATGGATTATTAGGGTGCTACACAATTTAGCAATCTAATGATTTTTTTTGCTACCTTTAAAAAAGTATGATAGTTTACAGGTCGGTACTGCAATCACTTATAGACAGTGGAAGGAGGGGGGGGGGGTTGCCAGGGCTCCAAATTACCTTGTTACAGATTTGCTATTAAGTACTGATATGGTAACAATGACTTAAGGAGTAACTTTTCATAGACTGAAGCAAATATGCCTACTGCTATAAACTTGCACAAAGAAGATACAGAATACATGTATTTAAACAGACAGGTGACATATAGAAAATCTCTAGCAGTTTGTCTGGACGTAACAACTGCTAATAGCTAAATGTATACCTGATTTTCTGTCAAGCTCTTACTTGTAGGTCTAAGTACTAGTTGTACACTTGCTCAGGAGAAGTGAATTCTAGTCTAAGCTTTGTTTCAGGAATGCAGAGTCATCATTTATGCTTCCAAAACACTTAAAAGTATACTAGGAAGAACTGCTGTTTTTCTTCAACTTTAGATGTTGATTTCTGTTGTGAGGAGGTTGAGTTTAGCAAGCTAATGTCCTAATAAGGAAATATGTTTTTAAGCTGAAACCACTGCAGATATGTGGACATTTCAGAAGCAACTTTAGTTTAGATGTTCTTCATCTCACATTGCTGCAGTCCTTACTTATGGGTAGTCCGCTGTCCTCGGTCGGCCCGAATACCAAAGTATTAGGCTGACGTCGGTCATGGGCGCTTAGTTCTGACATCAGAGCATCAGGGTATAAAGGCGCATGACCGACGTCATATCCTCAGTCTTTTTTGCCGCATGGTCCGATGCAGAAGCAGCGTTGCAAGTGCCGTTCGGCGTTCTGAAATTTTTCGTTTTCGGAGTTTCAGACCGATACCAAGTTGGGCTAAGTACCCCGTTGGGGAATATTTTTGTTTTTTCTTGCCTCAGTTACTTACCGGATGTCAGAAAAAGTGAATAATTGTATTTCTTGTGGGAAACAGATACCGCATAGGGATTACCACTCGCTTTGTATTCCTTGTTTGGGACGAAGCACGGCGTAGTCGGGTGTCGGTTTTGTGCTAGGTTTAATAAGCGCACTATAAAACGGAGGTTAGATTGCGCTAGGTTAGTCTTTGGCAAGAGGTGTAATTATAATATGCCGTTGGATGTTCCGACGCCTGCTTCTACTAAGAAGCGCAAAGACAAATCTTTAAAGCCTAGGCAGGATGATTCGTCCATTTCGGACGCCGGACCTTTAGAAGCTACAGCTGAACAGGTGGATCCGGCTGAAGTTTCTGTTGAGTCCCAGGGGGAAACTTTGATTTTACAGGATGTGGCCTCTCAGGAGGCAGGTCAGGCTGAAGGGGCCTCTCAGGTTACTATTCTCCCTTCTATGCCTAAGGTGGTTAGGCCTTCTGCTACTGTTTCTAAGGCTCCTTCTAAGGGCAGGTCTGTCTTGCCTTCCTTTGGTGTCAGTTCTGGTTCTTCAGGGTCTGTGCCTAAAAAGCACATGCTTAAAATGGCAGAGGATTTGATTACTTTAATTAGAGGTTCTATTCCCCCTCCTGATAAAAGGCCCAGGATGGAGCCAGAGTTGGAAAGTTTGGGGCAGGCCTCAGATGATTCAGAGTCTTCTGCTGAAGACATTCAAGATTTCCCTCCTTACTCTGATTCTGATGCTGAGGATTCCACTCCTTCTGCTTCTCCTCCAGAGGATTTTTCATTTTCAGAAACTCTGCATTCCATGAGGGAGCATTTTCAGTGGGAGGGACAGGATTACTCTGATTCACGGAAGAGACTTAGGGAGTTCTTGTTTTTACCACAGCATAGACCCTTAGCTATACCTCCGGTTTTGGATGTTGTTTCGGATGTTTTTTCGGAAGCTTCCCTTAATCCAGATTCTGTGCCTCCTGCCCCAGTTAAACCGGACAGGTATTACAGGGTGCCTGAGGCTCATAAATATCTGTATAAGAGTCCCAGGGCAGACCCAGAAACTATTAGTCAGGGGCCTAAGGGTGTTAGAGCCTCTGTTGTTAAGAATCCGGTTCCTCTGGATAAGGAAGCTAGAGCTTTGGATAGATGGGGTAAGAAGGTGTATACCTCTTCTACTTTAGCAATGAGAGCTTTGAACTGCCAGTTTCATATGTTGAAGTATCAGAATTTCCTCCTTTCTCAGCTAAGGTCTAAAGTAGATGCTTTGGCAGAGGGCATAGAGTGTAAAGAATTGCAGGATTTAGTGCATGTTTCTGAACAGGTGGGTAAGCACTCTTTGCAATGTGGTTTTGATGCTTTACAGGCTTCTTCCAGGGTGGCTGCCACTGGTTCAGTTATTCGTAGGCACGCCTGGCTTAAGGATCAGAATTTGTCTGAGCATGTTAAATCTAGAATTCTGGATGCCCCTTTACAGTCTGAAGTTTTGTTTGGTCCTCCTGTGGAGTCAGTCTTAAAGAAAATGGAAGACAAGGCTAAATCTATGCAGACTGTTAAAGATTTTTTGCAGGTACAACCTCCAAAGTTTAGTAGAAATTGGCCTACTAAGGGGTGGACGTACCCTTCTTCTGATTCTCAGTCTAGGGGTAGATCTGGACATGGTAGGGGCAGAGCTCAGAGTACTTTCAGGCCGAGACAATGGAGTTCGCCTGCTCAATCTGCTGGTGAGGGCAGGGGCCAGTCCTTTCGTAAACAGGCCCAATGACCTGCATTTTCAGCTGCCAGATTCTTCTTGCCTGGCAGCTCCTTTAGGAGGAAAGTTGGCTCTTTTCAAGCAAAACTGGCATTTAGTCACCCAGGACAAATGGGTATTGGACATTATAAACCGAGGTTACAAGTTCTATTTCCATACCATGCCTTCTTTCAAAGGCATGCCAGACGTCCCTCCTCGGCAAAGGATAGAGGCTCACAGACAAATTTCTTTACTTCTTCAACTAGGAGCTATACAGCCAGTTCCTCTGTCAGAAGTGGGCCTAGGATTTTATTCTCGCCTGTTTCTAGTTCCGAAGAAAGGGAACACATGGAGACCAATTTTGGATTTATCTCTTCTCAACACTTACCTGGACATTCCAAAGTTCAAGATGCTGACTTTACAACAACTTTTACCTCTGTTGGGAAAAGATCACTGGATGGTTACTCTGGACCTCAAAGAGGCTTACCTTCATGTTCCTATCAGGCCCAGTTGCAGGAGGTACCTGCGTTTTCGTGCTGGAAATTTACATTATCAGTTCTCTGCATTGCCCTTTGGCTTATCTACTGCACCCAGAGTGTTCACAAAGGTTCTGGCTCCAGTGATAGCATTTTTCAGACTAAGAGGAATACAGATTTATCCTTATTTGGACGATTGCCTGATTATTGCACAAGAAAAGGACGAACTTCTTCATCATCTACAGTATGTGATGGCAGTGTTAAGATGCCTAGGGTATTCTGTGAACGAAACAAAGTCCAGTCTAGTACCCTCTCAGGACATGTGCTTTCTGGGTGTGAGACTGAATACAGCTTCCCAGATGGCCTTTTGACCCCGGACAAACAAAGAAGCCTTTCTCTTTATTTCCATCAAATGTCTCTACGGTCCAGGCTGACTGCAAGGACAGTCCTTCAAGCCTTGGGGTTCATGGCATCTTGTATTCTGGTGCTTCCCAATGCCAAATTGCATATGAGGAAGCTTCAATGGTATCTCAAAAATGTATGGACACAGCACTGCCAAGATCTAGACACTGTCATTCAGATAATACCTTGCATTCGGAAGGAGTTTTTGTGGTGGGCTCAGGAATGTCACCTAAACAAGGGACTCTCTGTGACCCGGCCAGAGGCAAGTCAAATTCTAACGACAGATGCCTCGGACAAGGCTTGGGGAGCACACCTCAATGGAAAATGGGTGCAAAACACGTGGCCTGTCAAACTCCAACATTTGCATATCAACTTGAAAGAAATGTTAGCAGTCCAGTTTGCATTGATGGCTTTCAAAGATTTACTTCACCCAGGGCAGGTGTTGATTCAAACAGACAACACTACTGTCATGTGGTACATCAACAAGCAGGCGGGAACCCATTCTTACCCTCTTTGCAGGCAAGCGATGATTCTGTGGGAAACTGCTCTCAATCTACACCTCAATCTTCAGGCAAGGTTTCTACCAGGAGCACAGAACTCCTTAGCAGATGTATTGAGCAGACAAATAGTGGATCCTCACGAATGGAAATTGGATCCTCATGTATTTCAACAGTTGACAGTGTTATGGGGAACTCCAGACATAGATCTGTTCGCTTCTCCACTAAATTACCAGTTGCCAAAGTTTTGCACAAAAATGTTTCATCACACAGCTTGGAAGGTGGACGCTCTATCATTCATTTGGAACAATCTGCATGTATATGCCTTTCCACCTCTGCCTCTTCTTCCCAAGGTACTCTTGAAGGCCAGACAAGACAAGCCAACCATGATTTTGATAGCACCGGATTGGCCTCGACAACACTGGTACCCACTACTGAGGAGCTTAGTACGAGAACCTCCATGGCCTCTGCCTTTGATTCCGCACCTTTTGTCACAAGAGGACAGTCACTTCCTCAATGTCAAGATTCAGTCTCTACATCTAACAGCCTGTCATATTCTGGTTTAGACTCTGGAGGGTCTCAGCTTCCACAACAAGTTTTGAATGTTATTTTGGAGGCCAGGAGGCCTAGTACCAGGAAAGTTTACGCTGATAAATGGAGGAGATTTTTTATTTGGAGAAAAGGAAAGGACTTTGATGTCTCCAAACCTGATTTAAGTGTTGCTCTTCAATATCTTACTGAGTTGTTGGACAAGGGTTTGTCTTTCTCCTCAATAAAGGTCCATTTCTGCTCACTATGATTGTGACCCTCCTTTGTTCTCTCATCCTTGGTTTAAGCAATTTCTTAGAGGGGCAAAGAATATAAGACCCCCACGTAGAGCTCCTACTCCTGCTTGGGATCTCAATTTTGTGTTGGAAAAACTTACTCTACAACCTTTTGAGCCTGCAGCTACTGCCGAGTTAAAGTATTTGTCATGGAAAACTGCTTTTTTGTTGGCCATTACCTCTGCAAGAAGGGTTTCTGAATTACAGGCCCTCATGGCAGTGGAGCCTTTCCTGATTTTTCATAAGGATAGGGTATCTTTGCGTACTAATCCTTCCTTTATGCCTAAGGTGGTTTCTAGTGTGGCCTTAAATCAAACTATTCATTTGCCTACTTTTTATGCAAACCCCCAAAATAAAGGGGAGAAAATTTTGCATACTTTGGATATTCACAGGCAGTTGCGTTATTATTTGAGTAGAACCAAAGAGTTCAGACAGTCTCAGCAATTGTTTGTTTCTTTTGCTTTGGGTTCACAGGATAAACCTGTTTCGAAACAAACTATTTCTAAATGGATTGGGTTTTGTATTTCTTTCTGTTGTTCCCATCATGGTAAGGAGATTCCTGCTGGAATCAGGCCTCATTCCACTAGGGCTACTGCTACTTCTACGGCCTTTCTAAGGGGGGTAGCTACAAAAGACATTTTGGAGGCAGCTACTTGGAGTTCAGTGCATACCTTTTCTAAACATTACCACCTTCCTCTTTATTCTAAGTCTAGGGCTGGATTTGCCACTGCAATTTTACATGGCATTTTAGCGGCCCCTAATGCTTTATGATTTTTACCATCCTCCCTTTCCCGTTGCTTTGGGATTCTACCCATAAGTAAGGACTGCAGCAATGTGAGATGAAGAACATAGTACAGTTTTGTACCTACCATAAATGTAGATGTTCGAAGATCCACATTGCTGCAGTCCAATTTACCCTCCCTCCTTCCCCACTGTAGTTAGACTTGATGTTATGCTTTAGGTTATGGTTGTTGTTGGGCATGTTTTTGGGAGGTATTCTGTTTTTGGCTGTGGCCTTTCTGGTTTGGCCTTCTGACATCTGGGGCAAGAAAAGACTGAGGATATGACGTCGGTCATGCGCCTTTATACCCTGACGCTCTGATGTCAGAACTAAGCGCCCATGACCGACGTCAGTCTAATACTTTGGTATTCGGGCCGACCGAGGACAGCGGACTACCCATAAGTAAGGACTGCAGCAATGTGGATCTTCGAACATCTACATTTATGGTAGGTACAAAACTGTACTTTTCTAGCAGTTTCATTATATTCCCACTAAAAGCAGTCACATGCTCAGTACTTTTCACACTCATTATGTGTTATACAGTTTGCATTCTGCAAAATTTATAAAACAGCATAGATTTTATGAAAAAATTTAATTACATTTGCTTTAGCTTAACACAACTTATTTCCATCAGTTACAGCATATTATTAACCAGGCATGTAGTCAAGATGATGCATGATTTAAGTGTGACCTATTTAAGTTCTCTTTACAAAGAAAGGGCATTGGGTCTGTAAAAATTATCTGCTGCAAGAAACTGTAGCATGCAGGTGAAATGTCTTATTTAATATCCTGCTCTAATTTTACTGGGCAAGAAGATGTAGTTTCTCTCTTTCTGTCTTCCTGTGTCTTTTTCTTTGTTTTCTCGCTGCCCATATATGAAGGAATTCAAGGTGAGTTTACTGTAGTTGGAAGATAGGGATTTGGATGGTGAAATTCAATTGTATTTGGCTAATGAAAAGTGAAAACAATTGGAGGAGTCTAATAAAAAATTTACCTCTTCTGTTGGCTTGTTAATCTGTGTGTGTGTGTGTGTGTGTGTGTGTGTGTGTGTGTGTGTGTGTGTGTGTGTGTGTGTGTGTGTGTGTGTGTGTGTATGTATGTGTTTGTAGTCATATTTAAGATGGCATGTAATCGTTTTCACATTTCAGTGTTTTTCATTGATATGCTTAAAATTCACAGGAAGTCGCAATAAAACAGTTCAGGCAGGATGTTGCAAACATATTTGATAAAGTAATGCATTTCTAAGGATACAGCAATATCACATCATTGTCTCTTTTTTACAAAGTTTCAGAATTTAATTATGGTGAATACTGTTATTCATGAGTAAAGTTTATAACTTTATATATGAGTAGTGTTGCTCTGCCTAAAATTTTGATTCAGGGTAGGGTAGGGCAGAGTAAGAAATTCCATGTATGTAGATGTAACAGGAGCAAATATGCAAAAAGGTACTCTGTAGTTTACACACTGCAATGAAAATGTCTGCATATTAAGCCACATTCCATTATCAACTGTGACACAAACTAACAACTATGAAGCACTGTAAATCAGTAAATTTAGAACAATTTGTTTATTCCTGTGTTACAATTTATAAAAAAGTGATAAAGCAGATCTTTTGAACTATTTGTTGACCATAGTTGTATCATTCATGTTTTTTCAGTGGCTTATTTCATCCTTCAAAGTAATTGTTAGAAATTATGTGGTGGGTGTTAATAATTGAGTGGGGAGAACACACAAAAAGAACCTCCACTTCAGTGAAAAAAATATTTATTTTCCAGGGTAAACAGATATGTAAAACAGGAAATACTTCTGTAATAACAAGCTGATTCTCCGAAACCCCCTCTTCACATCATGGAAGTCAGAACATGTTGATGTTTTCTAACAGATGTATGCATAATCATTTCTGAGTGCAGTGAGTTAAGTATAACAGTCCACGAAAAAAGTGTGCTATTCTTTAAACACACGATCTTTGTACTATTTATCAGCCTGCTGACAAATAAAGGACACTTCAGGTATGATGGATGTTTAAGAGAAAGCCATTCAACACAATGAATGATCTTGGTAGCTTAGGATTATTTTTGGCCTTTATTATTTAAACTTTGGATGGGAAGACTCCATAGACGTCAAAAGTTTCATAATTCCTTACAGTGATAAGCAGATAGTATATGTAAAAAGCAGTTAAGATGTTTAAACCAGAAGTTACTATTTCCAGACAGTATGCATAAAATATAGTAAAACAAGTAACTTCCTGCAATACAATAAAGTAAAGTAAAATATGGACAAAACCACACATTTCAACAGTTTGTTGGTTAAAAATCATTTTCAACATATATGATTAGCTAAACAGACTAAAAACCATGTAGCAGTGTTTCCTTCAGACTGGACCTTCAAAATTCCTTTACCCTTTTCATTAAGTATTGTGGCATCATTTATATCAATCTGAGCTACCACCAAATTGAGCAGAAGTGTCCTTAGTTTAATGTCTTAACCAAAAAAATGCTACTCTCAGGAGAGTAAATGTTTTTGTTCTTAAATGTTTACAGTAAGGATAAACTTTAAGAAAGACCCAACCAAACCAGAGTCTTCAGTGTGTAATACCTTAAACCTCCTGTACTGGAGGTACATGAGATATATACAATTATACCATGACCCCCCATTAATATTCCAAAACGTGCACGCTGATTGGCCAGCGCATCGCTAATCGACTTATACTAATGGAAAAAAGGTCCGGTCGCCTGGACTTTTTCCATTAGTATAAGTTTCTTTTAAAATACTGTCTCGCTATGTTAAAAGAGTTTAACATAGCGACACAGGTTTAAAAAAAGCAACAGAGATCTCCGTTGCTTATTTTAAAGCTGTCTCGCCATGTTAAACCCATTTAACATAGCGAGACAGGTTTGTGTTAACGGAGAAAGCAAGATCTCCGTTGCTTTTAGCTATGTTAAATGGGTTTAACATAGCGAGACAGCTTTAAAATAAGCAACGGACCGCTGTTTATTTTAAAGCTGTCTCACTATGTTAAACCCATTTAACATAGCGAACAGTAAAAGCAACGGAGATCTTGCTTTCTCCGTCTTTGGCCACAGCTCTGATGTACTGCATAGGCATGCGCAGTACATCAGAACTGCCGCGGATACCAGACAGCTGCGGAAGGGCAGTAAAGAGGCATTATACAATGCCATTATTTAAGAAAAGTAATTATTTCTTTTCTTAAATAATGTCATAGTATAATAGCAATAACCCACTTCTGGGTGTGGGTAATGCGGGATTTACCCACTGTTGTCTTTGTTTGGTCCCTCGGGCTTCGCCCTCGGGACCAAACCACGCCAACCGTGGGTAAATCCCGCATTACCCACACCCAGGCGTGGGTTATTGCTATAATAACCCGTAAGGGACATACTAGTGTTTCAGCTACATGGCTTCTGAATATCCATGAGTTTTTACTTTTTTAAGTCTTTATATACATTTTGTCACATCACTTATAGTGCTGACTTTTTTCCACTGTAAGGTTAAAAGCTGCTGACATTTGATGTCATCTACACAGTCATTGAGATGACCACCAAATTTCTACCTTCAGGAATGAAGTGGTCAGTCATTGAAGACAGACATGAATAATGTATAAACTGTAACATAATTTGGACCAAAGACATAGCTACATTACACACACACACACACACACACACACACAAAAAAAGATGCTGGTGAGATTCATGCAACTTGTCTGTGATCTCAGCCCTCTTTACACTGCAACCATTGAAGTATTTAGCACTTACTGGGCAAATGGTTGCAAACCTGAATCACCACTTACATCCTATAAACAGAATCTATACCTATTAATGCCAACATTACATCACCCTTGTCTGTCATGACCCACCAGACACAAGTGTCCCTTTTCAGGAGTAATCTAAGAGTACTGTCCGGTTAAGTGACTTGATTAGGGTCACACAGTAGGCAAAGTCGAGGTGGACGGAATCAAACCCTGTGCCTTGGTTACAGGAAGCAGATCATTTATAGCTTAGAATTTAATACTATTTCCTTATTTCACATGGTAGATGTCTAATCAGGCAGAATTTGCCTAGGAGACATGTTTCTCTCTTTTGACTCCTTACTTTATTGAAAGGAAATAAATTCTTCTCAATAAGGATGACACCTCTAGGTTTTATACATTTACATGTTCACTTCCTGTGTGGTTCCATTTAAAATTTGTGGCTATTTTCAGAGAAAAATTAAGACATTGGGCTGTCTTCCTCCATATAATCGATGGAATGCAAAGAGGGGGGATGTTTAGAATTTTAATCATTTTTCTAGACACATGGTATGAGGTTAACAAATATAAAACTGCAATGAATAACTTACTGAAAATATTTTAGTTATTATTAAGGGTAAGCTGATTTGTCACTGCATTCATGAACATTCTTCTTTGAATAAAGGCCAAAATAATTTTTTCTCAAGCTGTCACTAGTAGTCGTGATGAATGTCGAAATATGACTGTAATATAAAGCATTAATAGTTCAACAGATATAAAATATTGATGCCTTCTGAAGCGCGTTTCTTATAATAAAAGCACAAACAATTTGTTGAGTGTATCCAACAGCTGCTGTTTGTTAACTAAACCAGTTAGTACTAAACGACTCCATACCGTGAGATGGTGTGTGTATCCCATTTCAGTTTGAATCATACTATTTCATCAGCACTGAGTGGTAAGCGGTAACAGAGTAACAAAAGGCTTTGCCCTTTTTTGTAATTAATGCTTTTCATTTAAGTAGTAATTACAGTATATACCAGTCCACATATGTTGTAAGCTAATCGGAGAATTCCTTAGCCACCCCTTGTGTCAGAGCTGTGTTCCTTCCCTTTAAGGATTTTATCATTTAAATGCTCAGAAAATGAACAGTGTATGTGACTAGTAAATCAACATATATGATTAGCTTATTTTTGTAACTTTGTTTTGTAACTAGTGAAGCAGGCACAAATGCATGGGAATGCTTTAATACAAAGGAAGCATGGTGATGCACTTCATCAGAGGTAGTACAAATACATAAGACAGTAAAATGCATAATATTTTATTACAATGCTGTACAGTGCTGTACACTAGCTGTACAACCTGAAGACAGCTAATTGGTTACTGAGCCATACAACCCATAAAGACTATATAAGATTGCTGTAGTTAGAGACACCCATGGGAAAATCACTGTTATTATGCATATTTTTATTATTAGAAATTATCCATTGCCTAATAACATTAAGGCACTCTGGGTCTGAGTGTTATTTAGTGATGTTTGGCCTGTGCTAGACTTTACACAATGATGTGTTTGTATGTATGTTTTATTTTTTAACTCAGTGGAGAAAATGCACAGCTATATAACTAAACCCATATGTAACCCACAAACCACTTAGGGTTAGTGTTGTTATTCAATTTGATTTTCTTACCATAGCCAGAGTTCTTTAGGTGTAGAAATAACCCAAACGTTGTATGCCACAATCACGCTCCATGACCAGTTCCCCACAACCAAAAAACTGTAAACCAGTACAAGCAACCATACAACTGTCGATCCTGGATACTAAGAACCTTCATGCCCACCTTGTCAGTGGTGGCTAAATCAGGGATGTTCTGCAAAATTGGGAACAGTTGAGAAGTGTGCCCCTGCAGAAATTAAGCTGTTATCCCATCCAAAGCCAACTGTGTTTCTTGTTTAAATGAACTATTGTTAACAGGATGCCCACTATGCCACACAGAGACTTTCTTCTCCACATGACCCACCCCTGCCACTGTGCTACTCCATACATCTCTGTGATTCCATAGGCACTGGATATGCAGATGCCTATGCAGCATTTACATGTAAAGGTATATGATACCAGATAAAATGTAAACTAGCTGTGCAAGCTTAATTGTTTTGAGACACTGAAATCAAAGTGGCAAGCCACAGTTTGTGTAATGTGGCTGCGTGGGGCTGCAAGTGTGGTACAAACTGATACACTGCTGTGCCAAAGTGCTTCATAGACATAGAGTATGGTTAATATAGTTGGATGGTGCTACATACTGTGGTTCATAGTGGGACTTCATGCCATGGTACAGCCAGTGTTTTTCTCTTAATCATAATAGATTGCAGTGTCTTTAGCTATGTCACATCCAGAATGTCAGTTTCAAAGTAGCAGTTCTTTGTTGCATAAACATGTCTAGTGTGTTCTAGGATAGTGGAAGACAGTACATTTTGACAATGTTTTTTGCTTCTGTAGTAAAATAACACTTTGGTCCCCTACATGTTGCCAACTTAAAATCTCATGAATGGTGAACATGATGAAAGCAACATGCTGAAGATTATCTTTGATGAAACTTTAAAAAGGCATTTTTGCAAGATGTGAAAGCACCCCCCCATGCTCCTAAATGGTGGGCAAATCCCTGGCAGTCTCTGAACTTACTGCAAAAAAAATTAATGTGTTAGCATGTCTGGCTGGAGATGTGTGTTTATTCTCAGATTAACTTGTATTGTATGCCAGGATGTCTAATTGTGAAAATGTAAAGTTTTTTAATGTTGAGTCCCTGTTTGTATAAAATGTTTAAAGAATCTTCCAGTGTTTTGATACATTTCTAATTACACATGTTTGTGAGGGAGAGTCTAAAGTACAAACTGTCTGTGGAGAATCAGCTGATCAGTAGGTGATGTCATTAGAATGTTCCTGGTTACTAGGTGATTATTTGAACATGTGATTGACAGGAAAAAGAACATTTTCAAACAGCGGATTGTTATTTTTAAAATAAGACAGTTGTGACTGTTCACCTGGACTATAAAAAAGACTGCTGAAGTCAGTTGAAAGGCAGTTAGTTAAGTGTTGCAGTCAGTTACAGTGGTGTGCAGTGGTTACTCAAGAAAAAGGGCTCACCAAAAAACTACAAGACTGCCTTTGTCTTGCTCTTATATTTTAGATTAGATCAAAGACAGTATTCTCTAGTTAGATTAGGGAAGTTTAGCTATTTAGATAGAGTTTTTCTAAGGTGATGGACTTCCAGACTACAGTTTAATTTTATATTTCTGGTGATTGAATTCTGGTGTTTATTGAAAATTATTGATTTGCATTATTTTAATCATTTTACTTATTATTAAATGTTTTTCATTACTTTATATTGTGGCTTGACAATCAGTGTGTTATTTAGAGATTAGAGAGTGCTTATACTTGTTTGATACACCCCAGGTCACATTGAATGTCTGGCTGCTCCTGTTCATAGCTATCATTTATTTTGATATTTAATTTTTAATAATTGATTACCCTTTGAAGGGCATGTAGACCTATCTGACTCTGATGGCAGTATTTAACATTTTATTGGGGAAGGGACACAGATGGAAATCTGTCCCAAGCTTTCAGTAAGTGTTAGAGTGTGTGAGATTTGAATTTGAGTGTGAGTGAGTCAGAGGTCTTAAACTGGAACACATTGCTCTGAACTACATAATAAGGAATTACATTTGGGGTGGACAGAAATATATACTCCACTTCCAGGAAATAAAGCATGTTGCTGTTGTGCTCCTAAGGGAAATTGTGGAATTTTACTCTTGTGTGCTCTGTGCTCTGGTGTTTTCTGTGACGTTCCCACACTGGAGTCAGTGGTGAGGATTGAGGCTTCTTAATTACTGACTCGGGTTTTAAGTGGGGGATGGCACATACTGGTGGCAGTCAGGTGGGATATTAAAAGGGCATCACACTTACATATACCAGCTCATTAGTTGCACAAACATGGGGAAAAGGGACAACACCAAACACAGTTACAACTGCCACTGTACAAATAGAAATGACACCAGCTGTGATCTTCTATGCATAATAGTGAATAGAAAGTATAAAACTAATGACCTTAGATCGGTGAATATAACATTTAGAACATATTGACTAATATGTTAGCCAATAAGAAATTACAGCAATACATAGCAGATTCCACCTCTGCTATTTCATGTTAGACTGGTGTCATACTAATTTGATTCCTTGTCCTTTGGCCATGGTCATTTTTTTAAAAAATTTTATTAAGTTGTCACATTTTCATCTGTGACATGGAACTTCATGTTGAAAAGAAAATGAAAAATAATAACAGTTTTCATTGTTATTTTCATACAGTATGCATATATGTTTTATTTTTAACAATTTGTATTCATCAAAACCACATAAATTGATTAATTTCTGCCCCCTAAAAACCTCATTGCTCCTTCTTAACATTATTTTGCATATATTGTTCTTGCAATTCCCATGTATTTCTACAAAATTTGATCCTCCCCCTTTTCTAAAGATCCCACCTCTAGTCCTTTTATCTCCTTTACAGAGTCATGAACTTCCTTTATATTGAGAATCAATTTTGATTAGTTTCCTAAACTGTGTGCATCACTCGTTTGAACTAGGCAGACTTGCTTTAAATTTAGCTTAGTAAGGTAAATGCAACAAGCCAAGACTCAACCCATTAAAAGTTTTTCTCCAAAATAATACTGCTTCTATAAAACGGAACCATACTAGAGAAAAACACAAAATATATATTACTTTTTATGTGGTGGAAGGAGCCAGGCCCCACCACTTAATCTCCTTTGCACACCTCCCCTACTGAGTAATATCCACTCTGAGGTCATTTCAGCTCAGAAAAAGAAAATGCTCTAAAATATAGTCAGGTCTGTCATCCCTATCTAATTCTGATGTTTATTGTTTTCACCCATTTTAATGTCTTACACTTTTTTTCTATCTCACTGGTAGGTACTTTAGCTGCAGAATATGAGGAAGATGGTTGGGGCTTTCTTATGGTTTAAAATGCTTCCACTTACATTCTAACTAAGTATTCAACAAGACTGTGGTTTCTGTCTTAAATGGGTGCACACTGGCCATCATCCATGACTACCATTCCTAGCGGAATAAAATTCCAAGAACCGCATAAGAATTCTAGGCAGTTAAACTTGCAGTGGGAAAATCGACATCTTTCCTAGTACCACAGCCTGACACCATCTTGTAGAAGACTGCATGCAGTAGGTTCTACTTTAAAAGGGATTTTGTCCCCGCATCTCCACTTTATTCTCTGCCTGTCAGGTCAGTTGTCAGTCAGGATATCTGATCTGAAATTAACTACATTGATTGGCTCCCCTCTTCAGGATACTGTGTTCATCCACTGTTCCCAGCAGGCTCATCTGCCCTAGTTTCCTCCCATCCTTAGATTAATTATGTAGTCATTGTTTGCACTACAGTAGTACAGAAGTTAGGTCATGAAATAAATCCTAAACACCTTGGTACAGGTGATAAAACCATGTGCTATGTACAGATTAATGCAGCAGTCCTGTAATGGAAAAATTACATCATGATAACTGTGTAGACATTATACCTCAAAGTATCAGCATAAAATCTCCCAATAACATTAACCTGTAGGCAAATACACCCCCCCAAAATCTGGAGATTACAGTGCTATATTCCGTCTTCACATCTACCATGTAATGCTATCCAAGCAAAAAAAAAAGCTGGATGGGAGAAGTACAACAGGTGAAGCAAAGGTCATGTAAGGAAGTGAGAACCTTACTTTAGTTGGCTTTACTGGTTGTTGTTACCAG
>NC_056733.1:571292796-571352796 GCF_019279795.1 Protopterus annectens | reverse complement strand
TGGGAAGGGTGGGCGTGCTGTGTATCGCCGTAAATGTTGCAAGCGACATTTTCAATAATACACCCTTGTATTCGAGTGTACTGTTATTCGAAAATGTTCATTTTCGATGCATAAATTCTAAAATAAAGACATTATTTATTTTTACTTTCGAATTTATGATAGTAAACCATATTATGTACATATATTATACATAATATGTGCATGTGTGTGTGTATTTGTGTATAGTTTTTTATGTAAAACTCAGGCAGCTGTCCATGTCACTACTTATCCACAGAAGATCATTGAAAAACGTTTTTTTAAGTATAGCCACATCCTTCTTTGTATGTTTTACCGTATCATAAAATAGCTATATGAATTTATCTTTTGTGTATTCTAAACAAGAGAGCAGAAGTGGTATCATCTATTTACAACAGGTGAAGCAAAGGTCATGTAAGGAAGTGAGAACCTTTACTTTAGTTGGCTTTACTAGTTATTGTTAAGAGATGTGCCCTATAATGAAAGGCAGTGGTAAGGGTAAATACTAGGATTTCAATTTAAGTTTGGTCCATCCCATTAGTTTATGTGTACCAAACCAGACAATAAAGAAGGTGGGTTTGCTGCACTACCTGCCATGTCATAATGTACCTCTGCTGATGGTCTGTTCAGGCACCAAAAGGTAATATAGTTTTGGACCATGCTGTGCGACTGCATGCAGAACACAGATTTTTTTTTTTCCTGGGCTCTCAATTAGAGGTAGGAATTGTTAGTGGCAGCAGCACCAGTTAGCAGGTGTGGGTATTGAGTCTCCCTGTATCCCACCCCAACACACACACACACACACACACACACACACACACACACACACACACACACACACACACACACACACACCACACACACACACAAATGAGGAAACTGCAGATTACAGTGCTCTGAGGCTGTTAAGATATAACCCTGCATCAGAGTTCAATGATGCCATTTTCTGTTAAGTGCTAAACAAGACAGGTAAGAGAAGAGTAGTACTGATTTAGGACAGAGGGGTGAAGCTGTATGGTAAGTGCTGTGGGCCATAAGCAAGTTGCTAATCATTCCTCTTCTGTTTATGTGTGCAGAGTTACAAGCAGGCAAAGGGAGACTGAAACTATATAGTCTGGCTGCTTATTTCAGCTATTTTAAGCCAGCTACATCCGGTTCTTTTCCATTTCTCCTGGAATCCAAAGCCGATTTAAAATCTTCAACTTTCTCTGCTTCTTGCATTCATTCTGATAATTAAGTCACAACCACCCTGCCCTGAAAATGTAGTTTTTCTTTTCAAGATTAAACTGTGTTCTTACTGCGTGCTAACCACTTGCCTGTATGTTTGACTCAGCTTTCCTTTTGCAGTATAACACCTTCACTTGCCCTTAGGGCCTTAAATAAATCATGTTATCTACCCCCTGTCTTTTCTGAGGGGAAAAGACTTGGTTCTCTTTTTTTTTTCTTATATGTCACAGTCTCTGTTCCCCGTGCCATCCCTCTCACATTAGTCTTGTGTCACCCCCAGCAATGTTACCACCCTGTCCCTATAAGACCTCCAGGAAGCACACAATATTGCAAACATGATCTGATGAATACCTAATAAAGGGCCAGCATATCCACTGCATCTGGATTCCATCATCTAGATAAACACTCTTGCATCCAGTTAGTTTTTGCAGCTACCATTTCAGTTTGTGCTTAATGGTTTTGGCTTTATGTTATAGTCATTGCCACCTTCAGGCTAAGAGCAATACTTTCACCTTAGTAGCTGTCACTGTGTTGATTCATTTAGGTCTAACTTCAGCATGTAGATTATGGGATCCTGTTGCTATATATATATATATATATATATATATATATATATATATATATATATATATATATATGCCCACTTTTGTAATGGTTGCTTGATGATGAAGAAGATTCAATGATGCCACAATATAGGGCATTGGGAGGGGGGGCAAAATTGTTGCAAAAACATTGACAGAGTTGAGATGAAGTTGTCCATTTCTCTGAGATGATACGTCCCAGCAAAATAACTACTAATTTGCTTTGTGAGACTTATCACATGAAAATGCCACAGAAAACCTTATGAAAATATGTTGAACAGTCTGAACCATTATGGTGAGTACTGTGGAATAATTCTGTGGTGATTAATTTCACCTAAATTGTTGTTGTGACACATGCATAAACGTCTACATGGAGAGCTTTTCATACTGTCAGTTTGATTTTGTGAAATGTATATGGAAACCCAATATGTTCTGTGAATCCGAAGGTATTAGTAGGAACATTTTGTTCTAATGGGTACTGTGTATCCCACACTGACCTTCATGATGATATAATGTGGCAGAAAGTAATTGTAAGTTTGGGATTGTTAATGTTAACAGGTACATTCAGGCATTTCAAAGTAAAAGTTGAAAACATATTAGAAAATGGATTTCAGAAAAGACAAAAATCTAAATGATTATTTAGCATTCCAAGAGCCAGAATGAAAAAAAAAATCACCAATCACAGTATTAATTTGTATATCATTTGTTGACCAGTTTAGAAACCCAAGGTAGTATTTCTACTACTAGGGGGGAATTTGCAGGGCTTCGGAGAACTTCCCCTACATTTTTTGATAGGTGCTATATGATCTTTTACATACACCTGAGCAGATGGAGCCTTAGTTTAACATCTCATCTGAAGGATTAACACACTCAGTAGTGCAGGATGCCCCTTATGCTGCACTGTCAGTAATCCATCTTCCTGGTTTAGTGATAGAACCCACAGTCTTTTCCATAACAGGGAAATGTGTTACCTTTTGCACCACTGACACTGCAATTAAAAGCATTGCCTGTTTCATACACACACACACACACACACACACACACACACACACACACACACACACACACACACACACACAAAGTTTAAAATTTGGGAAATCAGCAAATTGACTAAGTACTAAGAACATTTCTTAATTCCAGACGGATACTTTCTTAACAATACCACTAGTTTAATGTCATACACTCCAATAAAACTGAATGCATTTATTGTAAGAATTCAGAAAATCCATGAAATGTTGATCTCAGAATTACTAGCGTGTCTATAATTTTGACATGAGCAAAGGATACCAAAGTCAGATGTCTAAAGTCAGATATCCATATGTAGCCATTGTGTGTGTGTGCTTGTGTGTATGTGTATGGGTATGGGTATGGGTGGGTGTGTGTGTGTGTGTGTGTGTGTGTGTGTGTGTGTGTGTGTGTGTGTGTGTGTGTGTGTGTGTGTGTGTGTGTGTGTCACAGGAATATCCAAAGATTAAACAAAGTTTCCCAGATGTGTTAACAATAGCCAGAGAACTACGTCCTTAACTACTCAAGCTAATAATGTGGCTTTTCTACACTGTCATGCACATATTTGGTCTCCTAATGTACCTTTAAGTCACTCCAGTTCTCAATAGCAGTGAGTTTTTAATAGCAGCAGCAGTACTTGCAGAAGAGCTGCTTTCGTCACCATCTGCAGTGTACCTATAATTTCTTGCTGTTATTTTCTTTTTAACATGATAACCACTTCTCGTTATCACAGCAAAATGTTCTCAGATTACGCATGAAAAATAGGAAGAAGCCTTTTCTAGCACTGAAAAGTGCAAAATATGTCTCTTAAGTATCCAAATTATTTCGACATTTCTCAAGTGTGACCACTCTGTTTACTTAACACTTCCCTGTCCCTATATGACCAGTACCGAAATCTGCACACGTGGGTCACTGCTTCCAAATGGTTCAGTCGCTTCTTTCACTTTGACACTAGTGATGAAACTCCTTACAAGTACCCAAGATAAAATCAACTTTGACTTTGGGCATCTTTGAAAATGGACCAGCTGCACTCATTCTTAATATGTTTTACAGTTTGTGCAATAAAAAGGTAAAGATTACAGGAAAACTAACATAAGCCATGTTACCTTGTAAACTCAAAGAGATTTCAGCATCACTCCTGTCATGGAGGGATAAGAAAAGTAGTTTGTGCAAGAGATTAGCAAGTCTGCAAATTTGTACGTCATGGGAGAAAAGCCATGCATGTGATTGGGGGGGGGGGGGAATATATATATATATATATATATATATATATATATATCACATCTATATTTGTTTGTTTCTTTCGACTTTTCCTGGTTAGGGGTCGCCACAGCTGAACTCTGGTCCGCTAATGATTGGCAATATATTTTTACGTACTGGCCTGCCCAGCCTAACGCCAAACCTTCAGCGATGGAACGTCCATTCACACATGTCTCCACACAGAAGACATTCTAACTGAGAATTGAATGGGCAATGTCTAACTGTGAGGCAACAACGCTACCGCAGCACCACCGCCACAGTATATAATATAGATATAGATATATATATATATATATATATATATATATATATATATATATATATATATATATATATATATATATGTGTATTATATCTGTGTGTGTGTGTGTATATATATATGTACTGATTGCACTTTGTGCAATTGACATATGTGCAAAACTTAATTTGCATATCTGAAAACACGAACACCACAATGTCGAACCTTGTAATAGTTAATGTTCGCTATTACAAGGTTTGTCATTGAGGTGCAGATCACACTAAAGTGGGGATCGGGAAATGTACCCTTTATTTCACTGTAGTGCAATCTCGGAGTTTGTATATATAAGTAGGGCGGGTGTGGGGGGTGCAGGGGGGCTTGCCTCCCTTGAAAAACATGTGTTTCAATGCTGAGTGGATGTGAGCTTTTCAGGAAAGTCGACATGTTCGACATTCGACTTTACTGAAATGCTTAGTTCGGAATTTAGTGTGTTCAGTGTTCTGATTTTCGAACATGTTGCTCGGAAATCTGAACATTCGAACGCAGTGAATCCAAATATATGATAGTAAACCATATATATATATATATATATATATATGTGTGTGTGTGTGTGTGTGTCTATAGATTTACTATTGAAATTTATTAGCTTGCTGTGATCGAACGGCATGTGTTCGAAAGGCACTTTTCAAAAGGACACAATGCCAAATCAGACTACAATGAATACACAATACTGAATGTGCAGTGTAATTCGATAGTCTGAATTCAGTATTGTGAGTGGAGATCACAGTTCAGTGAGGAACAGGGAATTTACCCATTCTGTCACTGTAGTGCAATCTCGGAGCTGGTGTATATAATTTGAAGGAGGTGTGGGGGGTGCAGGGGGCTTGCCCCCTGAAAAATAGTAAAATCCATGTGACAATGACTTGACAGTCTAATGGTACATTATGCCGCATAGCTTGGGTGACTGATGTCACCAACTGCTATGTCGAATTCATTGAACTAAGGGTGTCAGTGTATTCATTTTTGACATGTATGCCTGATTGACTTTACGGATTTCCACATGTCGGGTAGATATTTTAATCGGCCGATGACTGCAAATACAAAATTTCAGTAGTAAACCTTATATATATATATATATATATATATATATATATATATATATGTATATATCTGTGTGTGTGTGAACGGATGCCCGGGTAGAAAAGCTCCACATCATGTACATGAGAAAAAGAGATACAAAGTTGCCGCAATAGTAAACAACGTTACAGGTTGTTGGCTTTAATACAATAACAAGATATTGATTATCAACAGTATATACAGTAAATCTTGCAAGCTAAGATAGTTTCTTGTCGTTTATGATATTAGTAACAAAGTTGTCTATCTGTGTGTGTGTGTGTGTGTGTGTGTGTGTGTGTGTGTGTGTGTGTGTGTGTGTGTGTGTGTGTGTATATATATATATATATGTGTATATATATATATATATATATATATATATAGTGTTTTTTTATTTATTTATTTACTTGCTGTGTTTACCAAGTTAGCTCCCTTTCAGAAGATATGATCCATCGTTTCGTTTCTAAGTCATTTTCAATAAGAGGCAGATTTTCTACCAATAACTTATTTATTTATTATTTATTTTACATTTGTTGACTGGGTTTGTCCAACTGAACTGAAGAGCCCTTTTTCTATGGAGGCCCGGGGAGAAAAACTCCAACATATTTATACAATTATCATTATACAATATCATTAAACAGCAATGTTACAGGATTGTTACTAGGCCTTAACTCCATTAAATACATTTATTTAAAGATATCCCAAAGTGAAAGATTCACAAATGACCTCTACTTCTGCCTTCACTTTGTATTCAAACAGAGGAACTGCTTTATATTAAAATGCTTCCTAAAAACTGTCAGTTCCATGGCATAGAGGGATATACCTCTCAACTTCTCAGTGCAAGAAATCTGGACAAAGCCTGACAAAATGGAGGGACAGAGGCCCAAAAATAGGGACTGATTTTAAATATTCCTATTATAAACTAAGAAATTTGTTACAGTAACAGGGTTTGTGTTAGCATACATTTTCTAAAGTATTTGAAGTCTGAAACTCAGATGTATGTGATTGTTTACTAACTTCAATCCTCAGATCACCCCAGTGATTTGCCAGAAAACTACAAATTTTATGAGAAACAGAACATAAATATCTGGCAAAAATCTGGACATTCTGCAGAAATTTGGACAGTTGAGAGCCATGTAGATGGATGAGCCCTTACTGCGACACATATGATCAGGGTTCTTATAGCTGCCCAGGTTCCAGAGGAGCTGACACAGGGTGGGGGAGGAGTGGAATGTACAGTTTATGGGGTGGGAGAGGATTGAAGTGCACTCTTTGGTTGGGTGGAAGTGGAGTGGAGCATACCCTTTAGAGGGGTGGGAGAGGAGTGAAACATACTCTTTGGTGGGGCGGGAGAGGAGTGAAGTGTAACCTTAGGTGGGGCAGGAGGGGACTGGAGTGCAGTCTTTGGTAGGGTGGGAAAGGAGTTGAGCACACCTTTTTTTGGGGTGGTAGAGTAGCACTTCACCTCTGAGGTGGCTGTCTTGCAGTGCTCACCAGTAGCGTGTCACCCAGCATGGCATGCATTAGAAAGTGGCTGCACTAACTCATTGCTCAGCAGTCATAGCACTGTATACTTGTCCTAGAAGCAAGCCTTACCTAAAAAGCCCACCAACAACACTAGATGGAGACCAAATCATCTCATACCTGAGGGTTTTCACTAGAAGCACAGAACTGGACTTTAGTGTTGTGATAACTTGCTGCAATGCAACCCTGCCAAGTAAGTCCACCGAACCCCTGAAAAAGTGCAATGTAAAATATTTGTGTTAATATTTAACATTTAAAAAACAACTTCAAAGGTAAACTAAACTTAACAGTATCCACCAAAATAGAGGTAACCTGTTTTCTAAGCATAGTAATAGCCCTCTGGGATAGGGGATACTGGAGAATACCAGACTTTCCAGAGGCTGTGAAGCTACTCACCCATGTGCAGTGCAGTGCAGTATTGACCAGTACTGACCACCATAGTGGGTATTATTACTCACTTTATTCTGTAGCTCAGTTTGTTTTAAATATGTAATTTATATTTGCATAGTTTAGAAACTGAATCTGAATGAAAGTAAAATGAATCTTGATGCGCATTTGATTTTTTAATGCATATAAAGTAAATATATGCGTATAATTTTGGTATTTGTGTGATAGTGTGGTGAGTTTAGGCATTTAAAACTGCCATAGAGTAATGACTTGTGTATTGTGTGTAGCACAGTCATTGCACACTGAAGTATGTAGATGTGAATTCTTTTGTTTGGCATCTGTCTGTATAGAAGGGATATACGTAGACTTGAAGAGCATACTATAAAACACATATTGTGTAGGCAGTTGATGGGAAAATACTCCGGGAAAGCACCCATGTGTCAGCTTGTACATATCTAAGGTTGAATATTTTTATTTATTTATTTAAGTTTGATGAATGGTGAAGTCCACTGGGCCAAGAATAGCTCATTTTCAGTGGAGGCCCGGGGAGAAAAGCTCCACAATAATTGCAAGTGACATTTCACATGTTACAAAAGGACATAGTTCGTAGAGCTTATTAAACATTTACAGATAAGCTCCATGATGTTTGCAATTGGCTTGTCACAATGTTACAAAAATGAAAAGACATAATTCAATACAGAAATTTCAACATTTACATAAAGTGAATATTTTGTTATAAACTCAATTGTAGGTTTAACAATTCAAAATATATAGCTACTAGCCATTAGTAGGTTAGGAAAATATTATGCATGGAGAGGGTAATAGTATATTTGAGACTGGAGAGTATAGTACAATAGATATTAAAGAGAAAATTAGTTTTTGGTAGGGGAGGGATTGTTTTGGGTGGGATGAAGTAATAGTAGAGATAGTTGGATGAGTCAGTGTAAGGTGGAATTGGGGGGAGGGGTTTAGGTTGGAGCTTGGCAAGGGCATTCCCACTTGGAAGAAAGATGAGAGAGTAGCTGGGATTTGAAATTTGTATGGTTAGGTAGGTTGCGTAGGTGTGTGGGGAGAGAGTTCCACTGTTTAGCTAAGGAGTGGGACAGCAGTAGATGGGCAGGAGGTCGTGCAGGTTTGTGGACCTGAAGGGGATTTTGTTTTTTGGATCTGAGTGAGCGGTTGGTAATGTAAGGTTTTAAGGAAGTAGTGAGAGCTGGGCAGTTGGCAGGTTTAAAGATGAGCTTGTGGGCAGTGGTGAGTTGTAGGTATCTGAGGTGGTCGGGTAGTTGTGGCCATTTGAGGGTGAGGAGGGTGTGGCAGTGACGGAAAGAGTTTTTTGAGTTGGTTGCAAATGTGCCCTGAAATATGCTGTTGTTCCCCCAATATACAGTGCCAGTTACCTGTTATGGTGTATTCCACTTAATTTATTCCCAGTAATGTGTGTATGTGATCCTTACTTGTCTTAGTAATCTTCTGTCTTGCATTTGACAAATTTTGTGCCTCTGTAGCCCTATGACATTGGCCTTCTGCATTGCACTGTTTTTTTTTTTTTTTAATGTGGACCCTACATTTTGCTATGTGTTAGAGCTGTGGCTTATTTATGCAAGGCATGTTGTTGTTCGGTTTGCCTTTGCCTCCCTGGCTTACTCAATTGTCATTAACTGTAAGACGTCTTAAAAAGATGGGAGGTTAGGTGTACGAGAACTTCCATATATTATCACTTAAGGTTCATGCCATTAGAGATATTTGTGATGTCAGGATGGAAGACCTTGCTGTTGCCTCTATTTCTGTATTCTCCCACTAATATACAGACATGATAGCAAGTCAAAGCTCACCAAAGACAGACACAACCCTACTGGCCTAACACTACATTCTGACTTCCTCCTTCTGTTCTCCTTTCAACTTCTGTATGTAGATCAGTGGTCAGGCGAGAGTTGTGTGCTGCCCTATGCACTGCAATGAGCAGGTGTTTTTGTGCAGTCTGTGCCCTTCTTCAGGAGGTTGTACCATGCATCCAGTGCACTGTTTGTGAACAGTATTTCATCCCATTGGCCCCCTGATACTTCTCTGTCTTTTGCTGTGCAGGTGCTTCTTTCGTGAAGGTTGCTGCCTCATTTGGACTTCACTCATTTCTTTTGTTTAAAAGCTCTCTCATTAGCCCTCTCTCTTTATTTATTGATCCTTCTTTTTCCCCTTTAAGATCTTCTCGTGATTCTTCATTTGGCTACAGACATTGCGCCATCCAGCCTTTATGTGGGGTGTGTCTAGTCTACATTCCTTATGCAAACAATGTGTGTAGAACTGCATACTTAGGAACACAAGGCCTTGATGATAGTCTTATGTTAGAATGATGAAATGGGATTCTAATTGTTTTTGTGGAATATTTTGGAAAAGTTAAAGCAGTGCTCCACCTAGGTACAAAATACCTGAAGTGCTACCCTGAACATTTTATGTTTCACTTAGTAAGGGCTGCATTGAGGGTTTCTCTCGGGCTGGTTAACTAGGAATGTTTCTCTGTCCTATTTAAAACACCTTTCAGAAACAGAAGCAATTGCTGATGAGGATTCGAACAAGTCTGTTTTGCAGAGTTTGATTGTACGCAGCAGTTGTGGACCCTTTTTTGCAGTATCCTAGACAGGGTCTTAAAACTGTCTGTGCAAAGTTAGAGCTCAATTTAACTTACTTTGTTAATTAATTTGACTGTTGATGGCACTGCCTTTGCATCCAGTTATTACCTCTGCCCATATTTTACAGACCTGTCACACAGTCTGCTGTACTTCGATTGTTTGGCATTGACTCCCTAGGTCTCATCCGTTTGATTTCTTCATGCTTGAGCTACTGGGTGCATTTGTCTCCATTCCAGGCACCAACAAGTACATAAAACCATTTCCACTGTTACATTTTAAAGGAGAAACTAGACATTACATCACCTGCAGATGTTAAAGTGCTCACACATTTCAAAGTGGCCAAGTGCAACATAAAACTTGAAAATCGTTTATGTCTAGTAATATGTGTGATGCATTTCTTAGTAAAATTGCAGTGTTCCATCAGTACCAGAAGTCTGCATCCATTGTCTGTTATTTTGTTATAACATATCAGGACATGGCAATGAAGAAATAATGATTGAGGAGCAACAAACTGTGGCATACATTGAGCTTATATATATATATATATATATATATATATATATATATATATATATATATATATACTGCCTTCCCTGCTCCTGTCTTTCTGCCTATTTAACTCAGTTTGATTATTTGATTGACTGATTTTTTTTTTATTCGTACTTGATTTTGATTGATTTTCTGATTTTGATTTTATCATCTGTTATTAACCTGTCTATACTGTACTATGTAATTATGTAAACTTCTTAGGTTCATAGGTGTGTACTAGGCTAATGGCCCTGGAGCCTTTACAAGCCTAGCCCATAGGATTACCCTGGCATCATGCCACCCAACCTTAGTTTCCAGTGTCTCTGTCGAGTAGAGCCACTAGAGTGATCTCCGGGGAGAATTTTCTATTCCCCATCCACTTGTCAAGATTTCTCTTGAAGAGGGCCAGTGAGGTGCTCTGTTGGATTTGAACCCACGCCTCCTTATGGAAATCAGAATTCCCATGAACTTTGGAAAGAGATCAGTCCTTGAGTCTGGCGCCTTAGACCACTCGGCCATCCTGACATGGACATTAGTAATATTATGTACTGTAACATGCATTCTTTACTATAATTATTGTAACTTTACTTGGGAGCTTTTCTCCCCGGGTCTCCGTTGATAACGGGCTATGTTTTTGCCTAGTCGGATACTACCCGGTTACCAAATGTGAATAAATGAATAAACAATTAAATAAATAAATAAATAAATGTAGAATACCCATAAACAGTTTGCTAAAGTGTAGTGTGAAAAGCAACGAATTGCAAAGAATAAGAAACTAATCATAAACTGATGCATAGAATTATACAATGTATGACTTTCTTATTTATATTTTGTTGACTTGAATTATCCCTAGTTGGCAAAACCCATTTTTCCAAAAGGATCCAGGGCAAATAGCTCCCAGTGTGAATTAAGTTATAACTTAAATATAACAATAAAAATGTACAACTACATAGTCCTAAAGAAAAGTATTAAGTATATTACTTTTGTCATTTAGAAAAACATGACTAACATTTTTCTCTTTATGGTATAAAGTTCATCATAGAACTGTTACTCTGGACACAAATTCACACCATAGGTTCATAGGTTCATAAGTTCACATTAGGCTATCTGCCCTCGGGCATTTATAAGCCTAGCCAGAGTATGTTTGGCTTTCACCACCCATTTTAAATTAATTTTGCTATGCCCTTTTTCGAGGTTAGTATACTGTGCCTCTGTCTAACAGTGACACAGAAGTGATACCCGGGGTAAACCTACGATCTACCATCCACTCATCAAGATTCCTCTTGAAGAGAGTCAATGAGGGACTCTGCCTAACCTGGACTGGGATTTTATTCCAGAGTGAAGGGAGCCTCTGCGTTATGAATCTGTCCCTCCAGCATGTCCTATTTATTTCAGTGCTGAGGTTCAAGCCTCTCTAGCGCGTAGCTCGATGGGATTTGGATTTTCTGAGGTGCAGCATGTTCATTAATTCCGGGTTGGACATGGGTTTATACATCAGGCACAGATCACCTCTGAGCAGGCGGTCTGCCACTGAGTAGAGCTGGAGTTTCTTTAACCGGGCAGCATATGGCTTCTGTTTGAGCCCTTTGATCCTCTTGGTGAGGTACTTTTGGGGTCTTTCCAGTTGCTGCAGGTGTCTGGTAAGGTACATCCCAAAAGGGGCATTGTACTCAATTATGGGCCTGATGAGGGACGAGTAAAGAGGCACGATGACCTCCCCTGATCTAGATGTGAATCCCTTCATGATTAGGTGGGCTATATAAAATGTTTTTCTAACCACTTTGGTCACGTGGTTGTCAAATGAGAGATTGCTATCAACTTGGGTCCCCAGGTCCCTAATTACTTCTTCTGTACTTAATGGATTACCACTTATGTGGTAATTTGTGGGCACTTTGTTTTTGCCAGAGGGGATGACTACACACTTTTTGGCGTTTAGCTTGAGGCCATGGCTCTGGCACCAGTTGTCTGTTTCTATGAGGCCCTTTTGGAAGATGCTTGGTCGGCTGGAGAGTCGATTATGGCACCCAGTTTGCAGTCATCTGCGAACTTGGTCAGCCGCAGTCCTTCCATGTTGGCCTGTACCTCTGAGAAATATATACTGAACAAGAGAGGTCCCAGGACTGAGCCTTGTGGGACGCCACTTGTAACTGGTTTAGAGTCTGACATGGCTCCAGCAATTCTAACCATGTGGGTTCCGTCCTAACCAAGGTTATGTACAGTCCTGATTGATTTGGGAGGTGAACATTGTTAAACACTTGAAAAGGGTGTCACTAGCTTTTTTTTAAGTTTGCTTTCTTCATAGTGTAGTTATGGGTAGGCATCTTAATGTCCCTGTGATCACTTAGCCAGTATGGTTCCTATGTTCCTGTGTTACATTCAGCATCCACGCATTTCTTAATTGTTTCATTAAAGGTTGGTCTGTTTTTTATAGTCGGCTCTTACTAGAGATGGAACAATAGTGTAATGTAGTACTATACTGTAATATACTATACTGTACTTTAATGTAGTATTATACTATACTGCAATATAGTAGTATCAGTGCCCATAGGTACTGAGGGTGAAGAACTTTGCCTGTTAATCTCCTGTTAAAGACTGCAATAGGGAATAGTCAGTTAGCTGAAATGGCAAAATTTAGTAAGAAATGTTAAGACATGACTTTTGGTTTTGGTTCTACAAGGGTATAAAATGTAATTCTGGATTTGCCATTACTCCACAACACTGCACATCTGACACAGTGTTACTCTGAAAAAATCCTGCTCTGTGATTTTTCTTAGGCATAGTAACTTACTGTACCTTTTATTCTGAGTAAAAGGCCATTCCAACGGACAGGAAAAAATGTGTTTTATTTGTCCCATATTCTGATAGCACGCATCTTTGAAATCTAGTATATATATATATATATATATATATATATATATATATATATATATATATATTTTTTTTTTTAACTGTAGCATATCTGAGCCACAGTGGATTCATGTATGCATGCTATACCAGATGTCTAAGTTAAAACACAGGAATCATGGGAAGGTGTTGTAAAGGTAGTATCTCCATTACTTGTATAATTACAGGAATCATGGGAAGGTGTTGTAAAGGTAGTATCTCCATTACTTGTATAATTACAAGAATCATGTGAAGGTGTTGTAAAGGTAGTATCTCCAATACTTGTATAATTACAGGAATCATGGCAAGGTGTTGCAAAGGTAGTATCTCCATTACATGTATAATTACAGGAATCATGGGAAGGTGTTGTAAAGGTAGTATCTCCATTACCTGTATAATTACAGGAATCATGGGAAGGTGTTGTAAAGGTAGTGTCTCCATTACTTGTATAATTACAGGAATCATGGGAAGGTGTTGTAAAGGTAGTATCTCCATTACTTGTATAATTGCAGGAATCATGGGAAGGTGTTGTAAAGGTAGTATCTCCATTACTTGTATAATTACAGGAATCATGGGAAGGTGTTGTAAAGGTAGTATCTCCATTACCTGTATAATTACAGGAATCATGGGAAGGTGTTGTAAAGGTAGTATCTCCATTACTTGTATAATTACAGGAATCATGGGAAGGTGTTGTAAAGGTAGTATCTCCATTACTTGTATAATTACAGGAATCATGGGAAGGTGTTGTAAAGGTGGTATCTCCATTACATGTATAATTACAGGAATCATGGGAAGGTGTTGTAAAGGTAGTATCTCCATTACCTGTATAATTACAAGAATCATGGGAAGGTGTTGTAAAGGTAGTATCTCCATTACCTGTATAATTACAAGAATCATGGGAGGTGTTGCAAAGGTAGTATCTCCATTACATGTATAATTACAGGAATCATGGGAAGGTGTTGTAAAGGTAGTATCTCCATTACTTGTATAATTACAGGAATCATGGGAAGGTGTTGTAAAGGTGGTATCTCCATTACATGTATAATTACAGGAATCATGGGAAGGTGTTGTAAAGGTAGTATCTCCATTACCTGTATAATTACAAGAATCATGGGAGGTGTTGCAAAGGTAGTATCTCCATTACATGTATAATTACAGGAATCATGGGAAGGTGTTGTAAAGGTAGTATCTCCATTACATGTATAATTACAGGAATCATGGGAAGGTGTTGTAAAGGTAGTATCTCCATTACATGTATAATTACAGGAATCATGGGAAGGTGTTGTAAAGGTAGTATCTCCATTACTTGTATAATTACAGGAATCATGGGAGGTGTTGCAAAGGTAGTATCTCCATTACTTGTATAATTACAGGAATCATGGGAAGGTGTTGTAAAGGTAGTATCTCCATTACTTGTATAATTACAGGAATCATGGGAAGGTGTTGTAAAGGTAGTATCTCCATTACTTGTATAATTGCAGGAATCATGGGAAGGTGTTGTAAAGGTAGTATCTCCATTACTTGTATAATTACAGGAATCATGGGAAGGTGTTGTAAAGGTAGTATCTCCATTACTTGTATAATTACAGGAATCATGGGAGGTGTTGCAAAGGTAGTATCTCCATTACTTGTATAATTACAGGAATCATGGGAAGGTGTTGTAAAGGTGGTATCTCCATTACTTGTATAATTACAGGAATCATGGGAAGGTGTTGTAAAGGTAGTATCTCCATTACCTGTATAATTACAGGAATCATAGGAAGGTGTTGTAAAGGTAGTATCTCCATTACTTGTATAATTACAGGAATCATGGGAAGGTGTTGTAAAGGTAGTATCTCCATTACTTGTATAATTACAGGAATCATGGGAAGGTGTTGTAAAGGTAGTATCTCCATTACCTGTATAATTACAAGAATCATGGGAAGGTGTTGTAAAGGTAGTATCTCCATTACTTGTATAATTACAAGAATCATGGGAAGGTGTTGTAAAGGTGGTATCTCCATTACTTGTATAATTACAGGAATCATGGGAAGGTGTTGTAAAGGTAGTATCTCCATTACTTGTATAATTACAAGAATCATGGGAAGGTGTTGTAAAGGTGGTATCTCCATTACCTGTATAATTACAGGAATCATGGGAATGTGTTGTAAAGGTAGTATCTCCATTACTTGTATACTTACAGGAATCATGGGAAGGTGTTGTAAAGGTAGTATCTCCATTACCTGTATAATTACAAAAATCATGGGAAGGTGTTGTAAAGGTAGTATCTCCATTACTTGTATAATTACAGGAATCATGGGAAGGTGTTGTAAAGGTAGTATCTCCATTACTTGTATAATTACAAGAATCATGGGAAGGTGTTGTAAAGGTAGTATCTCCATTACTTGTATAATTACAGGAATCATGGGAAGGTGTTGTAAAGGTAGTATCTCCATTACATGTATAATTACAGGAATCATGGGAAGGTGTTGTAAAGGTAGTATCTCCATTACTTGTATAATTACAGGAATCATGGGAAGGTGTTGTAAAGGTAGTATCTCCATTACTTGTATAATTACAGGAATCATGGGAAGGTGTTGCAAAGGTAGTATCTCCATTACATGTATAATTACAGGAATCATGGGAAGGTGTTGTAAAGGTAGTATCTCCATTACATGTATAATTACAGGAATCATGGGAAGGTGTTGTAAAGGTAGTATCTCCATTACTTGTATAATTACAAGAATCATGGGAAGGTGTTGTAAAGGTAGTATCTCCATTACTTGTATAATTACAGGAATCATGGGAGGTGTTGCAAAGGTAGTATCTCCATTACTTGTATAATTACAGGAATCATGGGAAGGTGTTGTAAAGGTGGTATCTCCATTACATGTATAATTACAGGAATCATGGGAAGGTGTTGTAAAGGTAGTATCTCCATTACTTGTATAATTACAGGAATCATGGGAAGGTGTTGTAAAGGTAGTATCTCCATTACATGTATAATTACAGGAATCATGGGAAGATGTTGTAAAGGTAGTATCTCCATTACTTGTATAATTACAAGAATCATGGGAAGGTGTTGTAAAGGTAGTATCTCCATTACTTGTATAATTACAGGAATCATGGGAAGGTGTTGTAAAGGTAGTATCTCCATTACTTGTATAATTACAGGAATCATGGGAAGGTGTTGTAAAGGTAGTATCTCCATTACTTGTATAATTACAGGAATCATGGGAAGGTGTTGTAAAGGTAGCATCTCCATTACCTGTATAATTACAAGAATCATGGGAAGGTGTTGTAAAGGTGGTATCTCCATTACTTGTATAATTGCAGGAATCATGGGAAGGTGTTGTAAAGGTGGTATCTCCATTACTTGTATAATTTCCAAACTATGGATGTTCTTCATTCCACATTGCTGCAGTCCTAACACTTGGGTAGTCCGCTGTCCCAGTCGGCCCGAATACCAAAGTATATGGCTGACGTCGGTCAAGGCGCATTAGTCTGACGTCAGGACGTCAGGGTACAAATGCGCATGACCGACGTCATATCCTCAGTCTTTTTTGCCGCATGGTCCGATGCAGAAGCAGTTTTGCGAGTGCAGGTTGGCGTTCTGAAATTTTCTGAAGTCGGAGTTTCAGACCGAATCAAAGTTGGCTAAGTACCCCGTTGGGGAATATTTTGGTTTTTTCTTGCCTCAGTATTTTACCGGATGTCAGAAAAAGTGAATAACTGTATTTCTTCTTCATAGGGATTACCATACCTTGTGTATACCTTGTTTAGGGCCTGAGCACGACGTTGTTGGATGTCGCTCTTGTGCTAGATTTAACAAACGCACTATAAAGAGGAGATTAGACTGTGCCAGGTTAGTTTTTGGGAAGCGTTGTAATTATAAAATGCCGTCGGATGCTCCGACGCCCGCTTCGTCCAAAAAGCGCAAGGACAAAGCAGCAAAGCCTAGGTTGGAAGAACCGTCAGTCCCGGACGTCGGTTCTTTAGAAGGCTCAGTGGAGCCGGAGGTTCTGCCAGAAGTTTCTTTGGAGTCTCAGGGAGAGACTTTACTGTTACAGGATGTGTCCTCTCAGGAGGTAGGCCAGGCTGAAGGGGCTTCTCAGGTGGCTGTTCTTCCCTCTCTTCCTAAGGTGGTTAGGCCCTCCCCTTCTGTTTCCAAGGCTTCTTTGAGAGGCAGGCCAGGTTTAACTGCAGTGGGGGTCTCTCCTAGTTCTTCAGGATCTTTGCCCAAGAAACATATGCTTAAAATGGCAGAAGATTTGATTACTATGATTAGGGGTTCTTTGCCCCCTCCTGATAAGAGGCCTAGGGTGGAACCTGAGCTTGAGAGTTTTGAGCAGTGTTCGGAGGCTTCTGAGTCTTCGGCTGAAGACTTGCAGGAGTTTCCTCCTTATTCTGATTCTGATGTGGATGATTCTACTCCTTCAGCTTCTCCTCCTGAGGATTTTTCTTTTTCAGGGACTCTTCATTCCATGAGGGAGCATTTTAAATGGGAAGGTCAAGATTTCTCTGATTCCAGGAAGAGGCTTAGGGAATTTTTGTTTTTACCCCAGCATAGGCCTTTAGCTATTCCTCCTGTTCTGGATGTGGTGGAAGATGTTTTGCAGAGGCTTCCCTGAACCCTGATTCTTTGCCTCCTGCCCCAGTTAAACCAGATAGGTATTATAGGGTGCCTGAAGCTCATAAGTATCTTTTTAAGAGTCCTAGGGCAGACCCGGAAACTGTTTCTCAGGGGCCTAAAGGTGTTAAGGCTTCTGTTGTTAAAAATCCTGTTCCTCCTGATAAAGAGGCAAGGGCTTTGGATAGATGGGGAAAGAAGGTGTATACTTCTTCCACTTTAGCCATGAGGGCTTTGAATTGCCAGTTTCACATGTTAAAATATCAAAATTATCTCCTTTCACAATTGAAGTCTAAGGTGGATGCTCTGGCGGAAGGTATTGAGTGTAAAGAGTTGCAGGATTTAGTTCATGTGTCTGAACAGGTGGGTAAGCATTCCTTGCAATGTGGTTTTGATGCTGTGCAGGCCTCTTCGAGGGTGGCTGCCACTGGTTCTGTTCTTCGTAGGCATGCCTGGCTGAGGGATCAGAAATTAGCTGAGCATGTTAAGACAAGGATTTTGGATGCTCCGTTACAGTCTGACGTGTTGTTTGGTTCGCCTGTGGAAGCAGTTTTAAAGAAAATGGAAGACAAGGCTAAGTCTATGCAGACTGTTAAAGATTTTTTGCAGGTTCAGCCTCCGAAGTTTAGTAGAAATTGGCCTACTAAGGGATGGACATATCCTGCTTATGATTCCCAGTCTAGGGGTAGGTCTAGACGTGGTAGGGGCAGAGCTCAAGGTTCTTTTAGACCTAGAACAGGGAGTTCACCTGCTCAGTCTTCTGGTGAGGGCAGGGGTCAGTCCTTTCGTAAACAGACCCAATGACCTGCCTTTTCAGCTGCCAGTGCTTTCTCGTCTGGCAGCACCTTTGGGAGGAAGGCTGGCACTTTTCAAAGAAAATTGGAATTTAATTACCCAAGACAGATGGGTATTGGATATCATTCACCACGGTTACAGGTTTTATTTCCATACCTTGCCTCCTTTCAAAGGCATGCCAGACATTCCTCCTCTACAAAGAAAAGAGGCTCACAAGCAAATTTCTCTGTTACTCCAAATAGGGGCCATTCAGCCGGTTCCTGTGCCAGAAAGGGGCCTAGGATTTTATTCTCGCCTGTTCCTAGTACCAAAGAAGGGGAACACGTGGAGACCAATTTTGGATTTATCTATCCTCAACACTTATCTGGACATTCCCAAGTTCAAAATGTTGACGTTACAACAGCTTTTACCTCTGCTGGGCAAAGATCACTGGATGGTAACTTTAGATCTCAAGGAGGCTTACCTTCATGTACCTATCAGACTAAGTTGCAGGAAGTATCTGCGTTTTCGAGCTGGGAATTCCCATTATCAGTTCTCTGCATTGCCCTTTGGCTTATCTACTGCGCCCAGAGTATTCACAGAGGTTCTGGCTCCAGTGATAGCTTACTTCAGGCTAAAAGGAATACAAATCTATCCTTACTTGGACGACTGCCTGATTCTGGCTCAAGAAAAGGAAGACCTTTTACAGCATTTGGAATACGTGATAGCAGTGCTAAGATGCCTGGGGTATTCTGTGAACGAAATAAAGTCCAGTCTAGTACCCTCTCAAGACATGTGCTTTCTGGGTGTGAGACTGAATACAGCAACCCAGATGGCCTTTTAACCCGGACAAACAAAAGAATCTTTCCTTTACTTCCATCAACTATCTCTTCAGTCCGGGCTGACTGCAAGGACAGTCCTTCAAGCCTTAGGGTTCATGGCATCTTGTATTCTGGTGCTTCCCAATGCCAAACTACATATGAGGAAGCTGCAATGGTATCTCAAAATGTATGGACACAGCACTGCCAGGATTTGGACACTGTCATTCAAATAATACCTTGCATTCAAAAGGAATTTTTGTGGTGGGCTCAGGAATGTCACCTAAACAAGGGACTCTCTGTGACCCGGCCAGAGGCGAGTCAGATTCTAACGACAGATGCCTCAGACATAGCTTGGGGAGCTCATCTGAATGGAAAGTGGATACAAGACAAGTGGCCTGCCAGACTACAGCATCTACATATCAACATGAAGGAGATGTTAGCAGTCCAGTTTGCATTAATGGCTTTCAAGGAGTTACTTCTTCCAGGGCAGGTGTTGATTCTAACAGACAACACAACTGTCATGTGGTACATCAACAAACAAGGGGAACACATTCTTACCCTCTATGCAGGCAAGCAATGATTTTATGGGAGACTGCGCTCAGCTTGCAACTAACTCTTCAGGCAAGGTTTCTGCCGGGAGCACAGAACTCCTTAGCAGATGTGTTAAGCAGACAAATCATGGATCCCCACGAGTGGAAACTGGATCTTCATGTATTTCGGAAATTGACAGTGTCATGGGGAACTCCAGACATAGATCTGTTCGCTTCTCCACTAAACCACCAGCTGCCAAAGTTTTGCACAAAAAGGTTTCATCACACAGCTTGGAAAGTGGATGCTCTTTCTTTCAGTTGGAAAAATCTTCATGTGTATGCCTTTCCACCTCTGCCTCTTCTCCCAAAGGTACTCCTAAAGGTCAGACAAGCCAAGGATGATTTTAATAGCTCCAGATTGGCCTCGGCAACACTGGTACCCATTACTGAGGAGTCTGGTAAGGAAGCCTCCATGGCCTTTACCTGTTGTCTCAGAGGGACGGTCATCTACTCAATGTCAAGCTTCACTCTCTTCATCTAACAGCCTGGCATATTCTATTTTGAAACACAGCAGGTCTCAACTTCCTCAACAAGTTTTAAATGTGATTATGGAAGCCAGAAGACCTAGTACACGGAAAGTGTATGCAGAAAAATGGAAGAGATTTTTATTTTGGAGTGCAGCAAAGAATTTGGAGGTTTCTGAGCCTAATTTGAGTGTGGCTCTTCAATATCTTACTGAGTTATTGGACAAAGGTTTGTCTTTCTCTTCCATTAAGATTCATGCTGCAGCAATTTCAGCTCACTATGATTGTGACCCACCATTGTTTTCTCATCCTTTGTTCAAGCAATTTCTTAGAGGGGCAAAGAATATAAGACCCCCACGTAGAGCTCCTACTCCTGCATGGGATCTCAATTTTGTGTTGGAGAAACTTACTCTACAACCTTTTGAGCCTGCGGCTACTGCTGAATTGAAATACTTGTCATGGAAGACTGCTTTTTGTTGGCCATTACTTCTGCAAGAAGGGTTTCTGAATTGCAGGCCCTTATGGCGGTTGAGCCTTTTTTTGATTTTCCATAAGGATAGGGTATCATTACGTACTAATCCTTCCTTTATGCCTAAGGTGGTTTCTAGTGTGGCTTTAAACCAAACTATTCATTTGCCTACTTTCTATGCAGATCCCCAAAATAAGGGGGAAAAGATTTTGCACACTTTAGATGTACACAGGCAGTTGCGTTATTATTTAAGCAGGACTAAGGATTTTAGGCAGTCTCAGCAGTTGTTTGTTTCTTTTGCTTTGAGTTCTCAGGGCAAGCCTGTGTCAAAACAAACTATTTCTAAGTGGATTGGGTTTTGCATTGCATTTTGTTATTCCCATCATGGCAAGGAGATTCCAGCTGGGATTAGGCCTCATTCCACTAGGGCTACTGCCACTTCAACAGCATTTCTAAGGGGTGGCAACTAAGGATATTTTGGAGGCAGCTACTTGGAGTTCAGTGCATACTTTCTCTAAGCATTACCACCTTCCTCTCTACTCTAAATCTAGGGCTGGTTTTGCCACAGCTATTTTGCAAGGCATGTTGACAGCTCCTGCTTCTTTATGATTTGCCAGCCTCCCTTACCTCTGCTTTGGGATTCTACCCAAGTGTTAGGACTGCAGCAATGTGGAATGAAGAACATAGTACAGTTTTGTACCTACCATAAATGTAGATGTTCGAAGATCCACATTGCTGCAGTCCAATTTACCCTCCCTCCTTCCCCTCTGTGTTTAGGGGTGGTTGTGTGGGTGGGGTTATACTCTTGTAAATTTGTATATATTGTACATATATTTTTGGTGCAGGAGTGTTTGCTGTTTTTTGGTTTTGGCCTTATCTTTTTAGGGTCTTCTGACATCTGGGGCAAGAAAAGACTGAGGATATGACGTTGGTCATGCGCATTTGTACCCTGACGTCCTGACGTCAGACTAATGCGCCTTGACCGACGTCAGCCATATACTTTGGTATTCGGGCCGACTGGGACAGCGGACTACCCAAGTGTTAGGACTGCAGCAATGTGGATCTTCGAACATCTACATTTATGGTAGGTACAAAACTGTACTTTTCATGTTAACTGGAATACCCGCCAAAGAATGGTACTTGCTTAATTTAATTACAGTAACAATATATTTTAAAAGATGGTGCCAGAATTATAGTTGCTATCTTTGGAACAGATAAACGCATATTGAAAACTCCACATTTAACCCACCATTCCCCACTCATTTCATTAAGTAAATGTGCAGCGCTTCTCTTTCAGAGTTAATCATACTAGCAACAGTCTTGATGAAAGAACAAATAATGTTATAAAGTAATAGATGAGCACATTTGTAAGCATTCTGCACTTGTTAAAAGATAATATTCTTACAGTTTTTGTAGGTGGTAAGTTTGTTGAAACTGTTACACAAGTAAAGCATAGGTATCTAAAAATCATAATGGAGACATGAGGACAGAAAGATGGCAATGTTTATTTACCTGTTCCCTCAGTGTATACTTTACAATTTTCCTGAGTCTAATTTTGTTCATATCTGTAATGTCATTTATACTGAAGAGCAAATATGTAATGTTACTGTAGAGAACAAAAAGTACAGTTCTATTATTTTATTTTTATAAAAATAGGGCTCAGACTTTTTAGGCTTTGTGTACTTCTGCTGAGATGCAGCATGAGGGGTTTCTTTTGATCAGTCTAATTGACTGCTAATGGTCACATTTCACACCTCCCAGGACGTCTGTTAAAACAAACAACAAAAGTCTATTATGACAACCTAATTTAAATGCAAATAGGAAATCCAAGTGAAACAGTAAACAGTTTGGGAAAGCATACTTCAGAAGTGTGTTTGTTCCCAGAAATGACTTAAAACACCTGATAAGCACTAAGCAAAATCAGATTTCCTGAAGAGACTCACGATTTCCTCACTGTCAGGTAAAACTCCCAACATGTGGCAACTGCAGCTGCAAAATGGGTATAACTACCATATTGTAGGAAAATGATAATCGGAATCTGTCCTAAGGAATGAGCACTTACCTTTGCTTGTGTCATTCCATAATGGCAGTTCTGTATGTGTAACTGCATACTACTTTGCCCCGTGGCAGAGGTAAGTGGGCCATACTCCTTTACTGTGTTATGGCCTGGTTCCTCCAGTACCATTAATCAATCCTTGAATGCCTGGGTCACAGTCACAGCTCCATCCCTGTGTACCAAGGAGACAGGGTTTTTCTATTTTTTTTTTTTTTAAAGTATCGATTTTCTGCTGAGGTGCCTTCTGTGCGGCGTCTGCATGTCCTGACGGTGTCTGTGAGGATTTTCTCTGGATGGTTCACTTTCCTCCCACATTCCAGAAATGTGCAGTAGGTGGATTGCGTACCCTAAATTGACTGTAGGTGTAAGTGCGTACCTGCCTGGGGTGTGGAAGAACAACCACAGAGGTCTGGCCATCCAGCAGTGTGAACATTTGCTCTAGATGATGCTCGCTGTTGATGTGACACCCTGACCCCTTAGGCAAAAATGAGAAAAAGGGGGTTATGGATGAATGCATGTATGGATGGACTCAATTGTCACTGTCTGCAGTGAGTTAGAAATGAAAACATGAGTGTTTCCTCACATAATGCACACATTTTCTCCTCGTATCATTTTGTAACATGTCACTTCTGCTTACAAGTCATGTACTGGTTTCCTTTAGTTTCATGTCTCCCTACATATTCAATGTGTTTACTCTGAGTAACTTATAAAAGAATGTATTTATTTTTGCCTACATAGCAGGCATTCTGTTACACCATTGATACTCCTTGAAGGCTTTGACCGAGATGTCAGGGTTTCATGAAATTTGTTGGTGGCTGTTTCTTTTTTTGCTACAAGGCAACTTTTTATTTTATGCATCAGTTGGTTTACATTCTGTTACACCATTCTCTACTGACAGTCACTTCTATCCCTTGCACCCCAGCTGCAATAGCCATGGTCATTCGATAGTGGCCACTTACTGCCTAGTACTTAATTAGCCAGATCTTCATCAGACCAGAAAATTACTTGTTGAGTTGCAATGGTCTGGTGTCAAAGTGTTTCCATACAAACTAATACTAAAATTCCTTATGTACCTCTTATTTCATAAAATTAACCTTAAATAATACCATGTCATCACTGGTACATAGAATGGCACAACTATCCCTGGATTAGAGAGCCAGGTTGTTTTTTTATCAGTACCTTGCTAATAAATGACTTCCGCAGTGGTGCAGCGGTAGCATTGTTACCTCACAGCAAGAGGTTCTCCCGTTCGATTCTCGGCTGGAGTGTGGGAAGTGCCTTCTGTGTGGAGTCTGCATGTCCTCCCCGCGGTTGGGTGGGCGTTCAAAAGACATGCGTAAATGGGTGTGCCTTCATTAAAGGTTGAACGTCGAGCTGGCACCTCGGCGTTCGTGAAAATCTACTGCCAATCATTAGCGGACCAGAGTTCCGCTGTGGCGACCCCTAACCGGAAAAGCCGAAAGACAACAACAACCTTGCTAGTAAATGTTGTATAGTTAGACAAGTCAATGATTTCTCATGGAAAAATAGCCACACAAAACTGCTTGTGAAAGCAAAAGGTCATGCTGGCACCAGTGTTTATTACTGCATCAGGAAAAAATTATTTTAAGCTGCAGAACCCAGATGCGCATCCTTCAAAGTACTTCACACAAACATGTTCCTGCTTCTCCTTTTTCAAAAAAAGCCATCAGTCCATGCATAATTCTCAAGTGTTCCTAATGTTGCCTTATATTTTTGGTCTTTTCCTAATAAAGCCTGAGATTTTCTGACAAGTCACCAAGGATTTAATTCACTGAGTAATGATATATATTAAAGTTCCAGACTTCTTATTCTTCATAAAATGCACATTAATCCAAAACTTGTTCAGGTAATTTTCTAACTGAATAAGATCAAAATTAAAAAAGAAACATCCTTCATTATTTCAGGCTTTTGTCCCTATTGAACTAAATGGTTGAGAGCTGTGTTCCCATGATACATGGACTTTTCTGCCATCAGACTTTAAGAACTACTTAACTGGCAAGAAGCTTTATAGTTGTTCCTTGATTCTGCAGGACCTGTCTGGTCATTGTATGATTCTGAGGTTGCTAATTTTGTGCTTGGTTTGGTGGATACCAGAGTTTCCATTCCATCAACAGCAGTTCTACTTGGCTTCTAAAATGCCTTCTGGTTTTCTGATTCTGGAAAAGCATGCTGTGTACAATTTTAGAGAGCATGCACCTTTGTCTGTGCTCCCCAGTTTTTCTGTTCATAGACATCATATTGATTTGTTTAGTTTTGGCAGCCACTACCTCTGTTTCACTCTCCATTTTCTCTTGCTCCATTCACTACTGCAGTATTTCCCTGTTATTCCATTCTTCATTCATACAGGCATTAAATGCCCCCTTCTAAAGATATGGGGAACATCCCTGGTGTTCTACATATATGTCCCCCTTTTCACTTCAAATGCCATCTCAAACTGTGATAGAAGGCCCAAACCGAAGCATCAAATCGTTATTATTTAACCTAATTCATGTAAAATATATAGATAGGTAGACAGAGGTGTCCTAGGTTCATAGGTAGGTGCTAGGCTGTTGGCCCAAGGACCTAAGTAAGGCTAGCCAACAAGGTTCCCTGGTTTTTCTCCACCCAAGAAGGTTATTTTCCTGTGCCCCTGTGTAGCAGAGCCACAGAAGCGATCCCCAGGGTGAATTTCCTATTTCCTATGAAAGAAATAAAGATTCATGAAGATTTTTCTTGAAGAGTGCTAATGAGGAACTCTGCTTGACATGGATAGGTAGCTTGTTTCAGAGTATAAAAAGTCTCTGGGACAGGAATCTATCCCTCCAGCATGTTCTGTTTATTGTGGTGACAAGGTTTAGGTCTTTGGAGTGTGTAGCTCAGAGGGATTGAGATTTCTTTAGGTGTAGCATGTCCAACAGCTCTGGGTTTGACATATCTTTGCATGTTAAGCAGAGATCACCTCTGAGTAGGCGATATGCTACAGAGTAAAGCTGGCATTTTTTGAGGCGGTCAGCATAGGGTATCTGTTTGAGTCCCATAATCCTCTTTGTGAGGTATTTTTCTGGCCTTTCCAGCTGTTGCAGACATCTTGTGAGGTACATTCCAAAAGGGGCATTGTATTCAATAATGGGTATAATGAGTGACGAGTAGAGGGGAACAATGACCTCTTTTTTCCTGGATGAGAAATCTTTTGTGATGAGGTGTGCCACGTAGAAGGATTTCCTGACTACTGTGGTGATGTGATTATCAAAGGAGAGACTACTGTCCACCTGAGTCCTGAGGTCTCTTATCACACCTTTGACATTAAGTGGGCTGCCGCTTATGTGGTAGTTCATTGGCACTGAGTTTTTACCAAAGAGGATGACAATGCACTTTTTGGCACTGAGCTTGAGGCTGTGGCTCTGACACCAGGCATCAATCTCAGTGAGGCCCTTCTGTAGGATGTCCACATCGTTTGGGGACTTGACTATGGCACCTAATTTGCAGTCATCTGTGAACTTCATTAGCCAAAGGCCCTCTGTGTTAGCCTGTACTTCAGAGAAGTAGATACCAAACAGAAGAGAACTCAGGACTGAACCCTGTGGTACTCCACAGAACCCAGAAATGAACCCTGTGGTACTCCACTTGTCACAGTTTTGAAGTCAGATTTGGAGTCTGCAACTTTTACAGTGTGGGTTCTGTCAGTGAGCCAGTTGGCAACCCCTCTTGTGACATGGATTTATACCCAGTTTAGTGAGTTTATCTATGATTCCAGAATGGGGGATGGTGTTGAAAGCCTTGGCGAGGTCAAGATATGCTGTTTGTACTGTCTTACCCTTGTCTATGGCTTTGGTGACTGTTTTAAAATAGTTGATCAGGTTCAGGAGGTGTGATCTGTCCTTCACAAACCTGAACTGGGTGGGGTCCAGAGTTTGGAGGTTACCAATGTCTTTGAGTTCCATGATGATACATTCCATGGCCTTTCAAACCAGGCTCGTTAGGCTAATAGGGCGATAGTTCCCGGGGTCTGTGGTGGCTCCTCCTTTGTGGAGTGGTATAACTGTTGCTGTGCACCATTCAGTGGGTACAAAGCCTGATTTGAGGCTGTGATTAAACATGATGCTTAGGTGGGGGGCCATTTCATTCTGAAATTCATGTAGAACGCAGCCTGGAATGTTGTCCGGTCCCATGGATGCTGTGTTCTTGGCTTTGGAGAGCGCAGTTTTTACCTGCTCAGTTGTGATTGCAGGGCCACTGCATTGTTCCTGTATGGATATGGGCCCTTTAGGGGTGAGGGAGGGTGAAGTTGGAACTGAACCTATCAGCCAGGATGTTGGCGATATCAGTTGGTTCCGTAATTTTCGTGCCATTCTGCTGTAACTCAGACCATATCTGGGTATTGCCGCTGAGATTTTTGACATAGCTATAGAATGCTTTGTGGTTGTCCTTAGAGTCAGTTGAATTTTGCTTTCATAGCTGGCTTTGGAAGATTTTATGAGGAATCTCAGCTTCTTACTGAGGCTGACTAGGGAGCTCCTCCACTCATGGGATTTTACTCTCTTTTGCAACAGTTTCTTCCTTCTGTTGTAGAATTTGTTTACAGCAGGGTACCACTAGATTGGCTTCCTTTTTTTGGAGGATAGTATCTTGGTTCTGCTAGGGGTAGCACGATCCATGCATTCATGTAAGTGCATATAGAGTGCGTTTGTATAAGATTCAGCAGTCATAACTGTGTTATCCATCTGCATGGGTGTCGTGAAGTTTGCCACGTTTGTCTTAAGAAGCATGAAATTGGCTTTGGAGAATTTTTTTACAGTGGTTTCATTAATGGGGGGTGGGGGCAGGATGTGAATATCTATGGTGATTAGCTTATGGTCAGATCTGACCAATGAGGAGTTGACTTCAGGTGTGGAACACCAGTCACTCATGTTGGTAATGACTAGGTCTAGGATATTATTGTCCCTGGTGGGGATGTGGATAAATTGATGCAGGGCATTGGAGTTTATGAATTCTAGAAAGCGTTGAGTGAAGGCGCTGGTACATGAGTAGTTTTCCCTGTTAATGGTGGGGTAGTTAAAATTGCCCTTTATCAGGGTTTTTGGTTGAACCCTAATATTTTCCAGTATATCAAGAAAAGAGGATTGGGAATCCTGAGGCATGGTGGGGGATCTGTAGCAAGCTACAATTTGGATTGCAGTTTTGCCCAGAGTTAGTTGCACTTGGATAATTTTGGATGCATTATGTTGGACAACTAGCCTGGAGGTGTGGATATCCTTAATGAATATGGACAGTCCTCCGCCCCTTGGTGTTCTGGTCCTGGTTAGATGGCTGAAATGTATCGTATGAGTTTTATCCTGGTAATGCAGGGTTGATCTCTGGAGCCTTGAACCAGGTTTCAGTCACTGCACATATATCGATGTTCTCCATTTTCAGGAGTGCCTCCAGTGAGTGCACTTTAAGGTTTAGACTTCTAGCGTTGAGTAGCATTAACCTCAGTTTTTTCTTGCCTGTATCTGTTATGGTGGTGGGTTTTTCATTTGAACCTTGCCTAAAAAAGGCACTCTAGGGATGGCAAGAGTCTTAGCCAGTATCTGGAGTCCCAGGGGCAACAGATGTAGGCCATCTCTGGCAAAGCATCATGGCCTGTCGACCATGTTGTCCCAGGTAGACAGATACTGGATCCCCTTGGAATGACACCAGAAGCTTAGCCAATTGTTGAAGTCAATCATTTTGTCCTTGTAATGCGGTATCATTCTGGGTGAAAGTAGGATGCTACTCAGGGCTAGGGTCATACCTGCCTGGATTACAAGATCGAAGAGCTCCTCCATGTCTCTTTTCATGTAGTCCAGAGAGATACTTCTCAGGTCGTTCACACCAACATGGACAATGACTGAGTCTTATTTTTACTTGTTGTGGAGAGACCTGAGTGCATGGGTTATTTGGTGGATCCTGGCACCCAACAGGCAGCTAACAGTAACCTTCTCCTTGTCTATTCTGCTGAGTGGAACATCAGTGTGCCTGACTATAGAGTCAACTATGACTAATGTGTTGGGCATGTTGTTTTGCCTTATGGGCTGTTGTTGAGTGGCACACTAGGTCTGTGTGTTATGTGCCTTTTGGGCTGTGTTGAGGGGTGGAGGTTGCTTGTGTTTCTGCTTTGGAGGTCTCTGTTGCTTGGGCAGATTCTTATTGAGAGCCTTCAAGAATATTTTTGTGTATCTATGTGTGGGTTTTGGTGGTGTAGGTATAGTGGGACTATGTGATGAGTGTGGTGTGGTGCAAGTGTTTACCTTCTCCTCTTGACTGCGAAGTTCAGTCTTGGGTTGAGAGAGGTTTGCCTCCAGTTTGGCAAGATAAATGCATCTTTCACAGGTTGTAGTGTTGGGTGGTAGGAGGAGAGGGTTGTCAGTGTAGATGAGGCAATTGCTACATTGCCCCAAGATGCCCAGATTCATCAGGTAGGCAAGAGAGAACACTGGGATCTGTCCCTTGGACATGCCTGGGTAATCAATATTTCCCTCTAGACAAGTGAGGGAAGTAAGTACTAGAGCTATTTTCGTCGAAGTAACTTGAGGAAGATAAGTACAAAACTGTTCTTCTTATTTCGGCTTTTCCCGGCTAGGGGTCGCCACAGTGGATCACCTGTCCGCTCATGATTGGTAGTAGAGTTTTACAGTGTCAAGTTGCCAGCCCGGCACCCAACCTTCCACAGAAGGCATACACATGCACACAGTCACACCTAGGGCCAATTTAGAGTGTCCAATCCACCTACAGCATGTCTTTGGGATGTGGGAGGAAACCAGAGCACCCGGAGGAAACCCACACGACCACAGAGAGGACATGCAGACTCCACACAGAAGGCACCCCAGCCGAGGATTGAACCGGAGAACCTCTTGCTGTGAGGCAGCAACGCTAACCGCTGCACCACCGTGGCTGCCCTAAAGTAAAAAACTGTTAACCACTAGGAAATGAGAAAGGTTGAGTGCTTCAGTAATTTTTTTAGCTTATGTAATGCTTACAACAGATCTGAGCCAATGCTGAGCATGGAAACCCAGATTCAAGTGCTAAAATTAAGAAACTGGCTAGTTCTAAGGGAAAAACTGAAGAGCAGACTTTATGGTGCCGGGAGTAGTTTAATCCTAGCTAAGCGGTGCTGCACGATGCGCAAAACCTCGCAAACATGGGGTTTTAAGCAGAAAGGTGAAAGGGATATTAATAGCCCAAAACAGCCAATAAAACTACAGTTTCTGAGCTGAAACCACTCCTCCAGCAAGAGATAGGGTGTTCCAATGCTCACCACTCTCACTGATGAACAGAGAAGCTTCCCTCTATCTTAGAAAGGTCTGGGCAACACAGGAACTTATAAAACAGCCCAGAATTCAGCATACTCTGAAAACCAGACTTTACTAGATCTAGAAAGGTGGGAAATGAGTTGAGGGATAGGATTTTTTTTCAACGTTAAAGCAAATTCAGCAATGCAAACACCTTTAACATGGAAAATAGGGTATTGCACTTGAGTGTGTAGCCCTTTACAGTTAAACAGATGAAAAACATTTAAAAACGATACTTTAAAGTGCAAACAGTATTTTGTTTCAAAAACAGTACAGATAAGTAGCAAAGTTAGTAAAAAAACGGTCAGAAATATGCAGCTAGCGAAAACAAGCAATAAAAAACAAAACAGAGGTACTTAATCCACTCAGAGTCTCCTTTTCTCTATCTGCTGCTGTAGGACTCTGCAGGACACCTAGGCAGGTTCCTGCTGAAATAATACAAGCGCAAAAAACATGCAAACATGGGTTTTTAAGCAGAAAGATGAAAGGGATAGAAATAGCCCAAAACGGCCAATAAAACTACAGTTTCTGAGCTGAAACCACTTCTCCAGGACAGATAGGCTGTTCCAAAGCTCACCACTCTCACTGATGAACAGAGAAGCTTCCCTCTATCTTAGAAAGGTCTGAGCAACACAGGAACTTACAAAACAACCCAGAATTCACCAAACTCTGAAAACCAGAGTTTACTATATCTAGAAAGGCAGGATAGGATTTTTTTTTGTTTTGTTTTTTTTTTTTTTGTTGTTTTTTTTTTCAAAGTTAAAGCAAATTCGGCAATAAAAACACTTTTAAAACAGAAAAAAAGCTATCGCACTTGAGTGTGTTGCCCTTTACAGTTAAACAGATAAAAACATTTAAAAAATGATACTTTAAAGTGCAAACAGTATTTGGTTTCAAAAACAGTGCAGATAAGTAGCAACTCACTGTGCTGAATTTATATGTTCTCAAATCATGTTGCCTAATAAGTATTTAAAGATGATTATGGAAGATGAAAATGTAATTTAAGAGGGAAGTTTATTCTATATTCTAGCAAGTACATGAGATGTAACTGTATTTTTCAGTCCATGAACATTGTATGAACAAGCCATGTAAGAGGCAGCGTTTTAGCAGTTATTGTACGATAGAAAGTGTGAGTGCCATCTGCACTTCCTTGAGTAACCTGCAGAGATTAATGCAGCAGTCTGTTGTTGTAATTAGAGTGTCTAATTTTGTGTATCTGACTTATGAAGAGTCTTTTTATTATTTCTACAACAGTCGTATCTGCTGTAAAGTGATAGGTATCCTTGAATTCCACAGTAAAACATGCTAGCGAGGAAAAAATAGCAGTGTTCTTTTTGATGTTATTGTTCAAAGTCTAGCTTATTAAAAATATTTTATTCAAGCAATATTTATTTTAAAAGAAAACAAAGACCATAATCGTATCCAAGTCCCTTTCCTAACATTGTTACTGTCTGTTGTGCATGTACAATGAGTGTTATTAAACTACAAGTAAATATGTGCTACAAATGCATTTTTTCTGCACAAATTTTCCAAATTTCCAAATAATGCTGCAGTAGAAAGCATTTCCCATCGGATTCACTGTGGCACTTCTTTTACAGTCACATTCATACTTGGATGCTCATGTTGTAGGATCCCTTTGCAAAGTAGTCATGAACAGGTTTTGCACTACAATAGTTTAAAGCTTTTCAGTGAAAGACTCTATTTCAGAATTAGTCCTGTTCCTTTAAAGTAACTCAACAAAAAGAGAAAAGATAAGAGTGTATCAGCTTGTCCTGTGTCAAAATTTCAATGCAAGTTGATGCAGCCTTAATTTTGATCATCAGGTGTCCACAGTAGTAAGGAAAGCCTTCTACATTGCACACCTCATAAACAAGGGTATAGCATCCAAATCTAAGGAGGTTATAACTCCTCTGTTCTCTGTTCTCATCAGACCAATATTAGAGTACAATGCTTCCTTCTGTGTGTACCTCACCAGACATCTGCAGCAACTGGACAGACCTCAGAGGTTTCTCACTAAGAAAATTCAGGGTCTACAACACATGACCTACATGGGCAGACTGAAGGCCCTATCACTTTAATCAGTATTGTATAGACTGCTTAGAGGTGACTTGTGCCTTGCCTATAGAGCAGTCTCAGACCCTGCCTTGATAAAGTTGCTGCACATTTGCAAATACAATGGGACAAGATTCACTCACTCTAGGGATCTTAACGTAGCCTGCAATATTAACAGGACATGCTAGAGAGACAGATATGTCTCTCAGAAGTTGCCACTCTTCTGGAACAAACTTCCAATTCATGTAAAACAGAGCTACTCAATGATACTGTTTAAGTATAAGCTGGACAATTGGATGGGAAACCATAAATTTACGCTGGGGGTTTCCCTGTGTCCCTCTTAGACAGGGGCAGCCGGTACTGATCTTAGATTTGCATGTAAACGGAGACTATATGTCTTGGTCCATAAGGGACCAAGGGTATAATATGGCTAGGCTTGTAAAGGCCTTAGGGCTAATAGCCTAGGAACCTCCTATGATCCTATGAGTATTCAAGGCATTATTGAGGTCAGTGTTCTGGGCTGTATTGAAGAAGTGTGCTTTGAGTAGAACTTAGGACTTGAACCATAGCTGTCTTAATCACTGTACTGGACTACTAGCTAGTATACCACCAAGGTTTCACGTAGTGTACTGGAGGGAAAAATGTGCTCTTTCACCTGGGTTGGGGGTGATGTCTTAATGCTCTTAATTTTTTTTTTTTCATTTGGCACTCTGTTTCTGACTTTACACCTTTGGCTATTAGACCCTGTGATCCATCTGCAAGCAAGTGTTTATATAGTTTGTTGTATTAAAAACTGTCACCATTAAAACTTTCATTCTGACAACACTAAAACAATTCCACAGTTGCTAGTTCAAGTTTTGTATCACATTCTTGTTAATAAAAGTACAAGACTTTCCTAGTGTGTTTCTTCTTTTCACCCATTTAATCTTATTTGTTATTTTTGCTATCCGTAACATTTTGTATCAATTGATTCCTAAAAATCTTAGCAAGACACAGTACAAGTAAAATTATTTTGACTCTTCCATATCTGAGCAGTGTGCCCCTTTTGAGGGAAATTACTGCCCTTGTTGGAGGGTTGTATTATATTATAGATGTGTGATTAATGCAGAAATGGAGAAAGTATAGAGTTATAATCCACGAGTGATCAAACTGAATCAAACAAATGAAAAAAAAAATGAGTGGTATGAAGTGTGATAAATTAAAAAAGAGTAGTTATTGTTCTGCAAAAGGACTTGAACCCAACAATGTGCAGCACATCTGTGCAATTGCATTTCATTTAGATTCCATATACACAATGAGAAATGGTGTTTATTACACATCGCCCATTCATTATTCAGATAATCTTAACAAATAAAAAAAAATACCAAGTCAATATTTTGCTGAATTAGTAAAACACAGTCTTTTACAGAAACGCAAGCCATCCTGGTTTTCTGCCTTGTTGTTGAACTGACTTAAAACATGTGGTGCATAATAAGTCTGCCCTGGAGAATTTTTTACCATGGTGACAACTTTGTATGTTACTTCTAAGTTTGTGAGAGGGCTACTTAGCTTAGGACGTTCCTAGTATGTCAGTAGGATGGTGCAAAAAACATTGGCAGATGACTTTCAGGTTACAGTAAGTAAGGGAATTTGACAGAGAGGCAGAGACATCAGATTCTAAGGAAGTATCTCAGAATTTTTAGTAGAAAGTACATTAGTACTGAAATCACCAACATTTCCAGTATCAGATATAGCATTTAATCTGTTCTCACAGATCCAGCTGAGGTGGTGCAATGAACAACATAAAACGTCCTTCATTCCCTGGGATAGGGAGTGAAGCAGAGGGAAAAACTGCTGAGTTTGTACTGATTGATATCTTGTAGCCGGCCTTAGGCATAGGCCAACTAGGCGGCAGCCTAGGGCGCCGGTCTAGCAGGGGCACTTTTCCAGTATTTATTTGTTGTAGCTAGACCAGGATGGGGGCACCAGGTAGTGTGGTGGGGGGCGCCGTGGAGCCCTTTTGCCTAGGGCACCAGTTGACCTAGGGCCGCTCCTCATAGCATAACTAGGCTTGCTTAGATTCACTGAGCTTTGAAATAGTGGAAGATAAACAGCAAAGTAATTCAAACAGATAAAAGCAGTCCTGCTTATTACAATCAACATCCTAGTTTTGTACAGTTAATATTGTAAAAGCAGTCCTGCTTATTACAATCAACATCCTAGTTTTGCACAGTTAATATTGCCACCTGTATTATAAGTAGGGCATACCTTCGTTGAAGGTTGTGTGTTAGGGCCGGCAACTCAGCACGTAAAATCAACTGCCAATCATTAGCGGACCGGAGTTCTGCTGTGGTGACCCCTAACTGGGAAAAGCCGAAAGACGCAACATTGTAAGTAGGTAGGTGTTGAAGGTCTGACTGGTGGGGGGGGATCTACAACAAACGCTTGTATGCTAGTAGCTTGTGATACACTCACTCGCTGCTTGAAAATGCAACTGCTCTAACTCCTACTAGCCTACTCTCCTGTAACTATTTAGACCTCCCAACACCTGACCCATAAAATTGTATAGCCCTGCCACAGCCCTAGCTCTAACCCAAAAAACTTTCATCCAGTTCCTGACCGAAGTCCTTGCTCCCTTATCCTAAAACTCCCCTCCTGCTCACTAAACCTAAGCATTCCTAACCCTAAAACTTCCTTCCCACTCTCTAACCCTAAAATTCCCCTCCTGTACCATAAATCTAAAACATCCTTCCTGCTCCCTGACCCTAAAACTTCTCTCCCACTTCCTAAATCCCCTTCCTGTTCCCTAAACCTAAATACCCTTCCTGCTCCCTGCCCTAATCTACACTCCTGCACCCCCACTCCTTCCCCCAGCTGCTTGCGCAAACTCATATTCAGGTTTGAGCCTAAGTGGCAGCCTGTAGGAGTTAGAAGATGCTCGAGTCCCTGGCTTCAAGACAATGGTTATCAAGTACTTGGGACTCGAGCTGTTGTAGTAAAAGCATGGAGTGGTGTGGGGGGGGGGGCTAGTGAGAAATCCAAGGGCAACAGAAGAGTAAAACTGGAAGAGGGGTTTAGTCTACGAAAGAAAAATGTTGCAGGCATAGGAAAAACAAATTAAAAGATTTACCAATTAGGCGAGTAAAAAGGATGCCAACATCTGAAGTTTACCATAGCTCATGTTTTTACTAAGAACCCATTAATTTCTGCAGAAAGGTCTGATGTCCACCTCTGCTTCCAAGGACGCCTGACTGACAATACCCAATAGTTTTACTGTGTGCTGATCAGGCAGCGCAGCTCCTGAGTGACCTATATAATTTAGTAAAGTGTGAAAATTATGAGACCAGATGGACGTAAATCGTATCTTCCACATCAGAACTTCTCAAAGCAAAGCCAAAGCGAAATAAGCCTAATGACAAACCCATATACAGCACAGTGCGTGGACTGACATAACTTACTTTCAATGGCTTTGTTTGGAAATTCTCCCACATATCTCACTGATTATATAGAAAACACACTACACTAAATATTCCTTTATTCTCTGTATTCCTGGTTGATATGAATCAAACCTGCTGTGCCAGGGTAGAGCAGATTGCAAGATTAATGACCCAGTATTTGGACCCATGGAAGGCGATCTTTGCACATCTCAAGCCTAACTGTGCAATTAATGAAAATAGATGAAATTGTCTCTACAGGCAGATAGGGAGACTGGAATCTGTGACCTCCCAGAGTTAGCAGAGTCTGAGACAATGCTGCCAATTTAGCATCCTCAGCTTACTTTTTATGATGATTATGCTTTAAAACTAATTTTGTTTCTGCTTGAATATTCGTGGTTCTTATTGTTATGTAGCAATCTGATTATGCTTCTTTATTGAAATTGCATTTCCTTATGAAAGGACCTTTTTTGTCTTTAATGAGTGTTTCTGTCTACTGGGAACCAATTGCATTACTAGGTAAATGGATTTTTTTATTTCAAAATGTATTCCATAAACCTGAGCATAACATTTGCTCAAGCAATGTTTCTTAAGCTTATTTTAGTCATTATGATAAAAAATTTGTAAGCTGGTATTATATTTTCTCACTAAGCAGAAGCTATTAAGGTATGTAACCCATTCTAAGATCTGCCTTTTCTGTGTTTTTTCATAGCACTATGATTTTTATGAGTGCACATTATATAGGCATTATCCTCGTAACAGATCAGTTTGATTCAGTATAAAATTGTGCTCATAATGCTTATAACTGAAAATTTTGAGTAATACTAAAGTATAGTTTGTCTGCTTAATTAGTTCACTTGGTTGTTCAATTTTCACTTTTTTTTGTGCTGGAGCTCAAGCCTATATGGGAAAGCAACAAATTTAATCTAGACATCCAGTCCTGGGTGGGAAACCAGTAAATCACACAATGCTCGCAGTTACACATACACACACACACACACACACACACACACACACACACACACACACACACACACTCACACTCACACTCACACTCACACTCACACTCACACACACACACACACACATGTACACAAGCACATAGATACACACATGCTCACACACTCACATAAACATGCACACATGCACACACATCTACCTATTGGCATTTAAGAGCATCACTAGTTTATTTATTTATTATCATGTTTTTTGAATGTGGCAGGAAACTGAGAAACAATTTAGAGAGCCAAGCAGTGTGAGGCAGTGTCACTAGCCACTGCACATCTGTGCCTCCCATCTGGTTTAATTCTGAAAACCATATTGTTTGTGACACTGGAAATGCTGTCATCCTTATTACATTCACGTTTTATTTAGTTCCATCTTGTTCTGTGGACCACAGCAAAAGATATGTGAAGCACAGAGATACTGTCTGTTACTTCTTAGTGCCAATGAACAGCATTATCTAGCACTTAAAAAACACTCAGATGGCTGTTTATTTATTATTTAGGCCTTGTGTAGCATTTACAGCATGATACATTTTGTTTGGAATGGGAATTTGCCCTATAGTGCACCTGCCACCCATCTCTGTTGGAGCAGAGGGATAAAGCCCTAAGTTGACTCAGGCGACCCGAATATAGTAAGTGTCTCAGGTGTCTGTTGGAGCTGGCATGGGGGGGTGGACAGGAAGATGATGCTTAGTTTGCCGGACTCTTTGGGGGGATGGGGACATGATGTCTAGCGTGCTGTGACTGACTGTCCACTAAAGGCTTTAGGTCATGTGGAGGGCACAGTTGACAAGAGTAACAATGCCACTTGATTATGCATGCCAACCCGTTGGATGTGAAAGGACATGCACAGGTGAAAGCAGGGCTTAATGAAAATCCCCACCATACTAGCACAAAGATGACACTCCAGTTTCACTAAACTCTCACCAAAGAAAATGAATGTGATGAAAAATTGTCCCTCTGGGGAATGAATGGGTCAGTTGGGTGACTAGGAGGGCAAGTCACAATGGTCAGCACAGGGGAAAGGGATCTGGCATATCTTTAAATAAATAAGCAATGTAGATGCTGCAATGACAGTGAAATAGGATGGAAAATTGTTAAGTACTGTGTAGCTGTACCCACACAGATACTTCGTGTTAGTAGCTGTACCCACACAGATACTTCGTGTTACAGGCACTGATGAGCATTATTTGAAAAAGGGAGCATGTTCAAAGTGACTTAATCTCCTTTGCAGCAAATGTAAGAAGTGATTGCAGCCAGGTAGGATTACCTGCATGTAGGGTACTGGATTGATGCAGTGTCTAGTGCATAAAACTTGTTATCTTTGCTTGTTATCCTAGTTAGATTTAAGGATTGCCTTCTTAAATTGCTGTTGGTATGAAGCCTTCTACTGTCAGGTCATGGGAACCTTATAGTTCAATGCTAACTGCAGAAGCAAGATGCACTTATTTCCTGGAATGACATGGTTATTATCTGTCAACAAAAAGAATCCTGCTGGAAGTTGCAGGTTTGGTGAAAACCTAGAGAAAATGTCTCCAAGAAAAGTCACAGTAATGAGGTGTCAGTGCAAAGAACCACTTGTAAGGCAAACACTCTGACGCTTAAGTGGAACATACTTTTTCTTTGGCGAATGCTCTTGAGTGCTAAAGTAAAGTTCATGAGTGTTGGAGCTATAAACTAAATATAAGACATAAGAGAAGCTTCCAGAGGTACTCAGCAGTGAGAGTAACCTGAAGCTTTTGGATGATCCAGTCCCCACTAGATCTAGAAAAACTGGCCCAGTACGTTTGAGAGGTTGGAAACAAGTGTAAGCTAGTGAAAATTATGCAGAAGAAAGCATCGCCTTCTGGGGGTACCATCTATGCAACCAGTATAATTCTTCTTCTTCTTTCGGCTGCTCCCATTAGGGGTCGCCACAGCAGATCAACTGTTTCCATTTCTTCCTGTCCTCTGCATCTTGCTCTGTCACACCATCCACCTGCATGTCCTCTCTCACCACATCCATAAACCTTATCTTAGGCCTCCCTGTTTTCCTGTTACCTGGCAGCTTCATCCTTAGCATCTTTTTCCCAATATACTCTGCATCCCTCCTCAGCACATGTCCAAACCAGCGTAATCTTGCCTCTCTGGCTTTGTCTCCAAACCTTCCAACCTGGGCTGACCCTCTAATATACTTATTCCTAATCCTGTCCATCCTCGTCACACCCAGTGCAAATCTTAACGTCTTCAACTCTGCCACGTCAAGCTCTGACTCCTGCCTTTTTGTCAATGCCACTGTCTCCAACCCATGTAACATAGCTGGTCTCACTACCCTCTTGTAGACCTTCCCTTTCACTCTTACTGGTACTCGTCTATCACAAATCACTCCTGACACTCTTCTCCACCCACTCCATCCTGCCTGTACTCTCTTCTTCACCTCTCTTCCACACTCACCATTACTCCGAACTGTTGATCCCAAGTACTTAAACTCATCCACCTTCGCCACCTCTACTCCCTGCATCCTCACCATTCCTCTATCCTCCCTCGCATTCACACACATATATTCTGTCTTAGTCCTGCTGACCTTCATTCCTCTTCTCTCTAGAGCATATCTCCACCTCTCCAGGGTCTCCTCCACCTGTTCCCTACTCTCACTACAGATCACAGTGTCATCTGCAAACATCATAGTGTACGGGGACTCCTGTCTGATCTCATCTGTCAACCTGTCCATCACCATTGCAAATATGAAAGGGCTCAGAGCTGATCCTTGATGTAATCCCACCTCCACCTTAAACGCATCCGTCACTCCCACTGCAGACCTCACCGCTGTTAAACTACCCTCGTACATATCCTGTACCACTCTTACATACTTCTCTGACACTCCCGACTTCCTCATACAATACCACGACTCCTCTCTAGACACCCTGTCATATGCTTTCTCTAAATCCACAAAGACACAATGCAGCTCCTTCTGACCTTCTCTGTACTTCTCCATCAAATTTTGCAGGCCCAAAATGTAAGGAACGAAGGGAGATTATCTACATAATTCTACAGTGCCTAAAGTTAAGGAGTGAAGGGGAGATACTTATTCAGGCTTTATGGCATGTAAAACATAACCTAGTTATACATGATGTCATTTTTTTTATCTACTTTCATGTGACACTTTCTAATGCATTACTTTACTGAGTAATGTACAATTGCAAATGTACTTTCCACCATGCCGGTCTTTGTCTTATAAACTTTGTGTTGTAAAATTAAAAGAAAGCTTGAATGGTCTCCACAGTTTATAAATTGAGAAGTGTCTAGGATATTTTTAACTTAAATGTCATAAAAGTGCTAGCCACTCAAAACCCAGGATACAATGTATTACTGTATGTCACATGTAAATCACTTTGATACCCTCCATCCTATGCTACATTTAATGGTGTTTTAATTATAAACCCATTTAATGTTGTTTATAGTCCTTATAAATGGAAGATCTGTCTGCATGCACCCCTATTTGCAGTTTTCATTTTAATTAATGGTTCACAATGTTGTCAGTGCTGTTTATATTCTTTGCATGGCATTCCTTGTTTGCTTCCGTTTAAGCTAATAAAAGTCCAATTTATTACTTTAATGGATCCTGATGTCTGCTATGTGCTGTTGTACTTTGATTTTGTGTTTCAGTATGTCAGTTCTGTTGCTGCAAACCTAAATTGTGGATGTGCTGTGCCTGCATAAATTCTTCTTCTTAAAGTACCACTGCTTTCAATGTGTTTCTAGCCAGTCATGTTTCTTTGTAAGCATTCAGCAAACTGCTACAAGGTTAGGCACTATTGTTTCATAAATGGGGAATATATACTAATCTGAGAGCATGGTATCTTGACGTATTCCTCAGACTGTGAGGTACAATGATCTTGTTGTTACTAGGTTTAGTTAGCAGGGGATGAGGGGCACAGTCCCCAATATCAGGATGTCAGGAGGATTCACATTTTTAGTGGTGTTGCATCTTGTTTTGAAATTCATTACTTTAACAGGTTGGAATCAAAATTAATTTTACAGAGATTTGGGATACACTGTTTTGGATCTGAAATATGCTATGCAGAGCCTAGTGGAAGCATCCTGTGTAGTTCATTGATGTTAAACTCTAGCCTGTTTAGACGACATTACAAATCAGCTGTAGCTCTACATGTTGAGAAAAGAAGGAATATTATAGTTAGAGTATGCCCTCCATATGATACTCCCTACATTTACCTGTTAGGATAGCAATGTGTATATCAAAGAATGACATAAAGTTATTTCTAGAAAAAGGAACTAAAGCTAAAGACAGAGAGCTAGCCTAAGATGATAAATCACAACAAATTTTACCTAATAAAATGTCTGTCAATTAAAATTGTGTCACAAAAAGAAGACTGCAGTTAATCTAGTTTCAAAAATGAGCTCTGAAATTTATGTGTAACAGTCAGTGTTCTTAAAGACAAGACAGTAGATTTTTGTTTCCAGTAACTATTGAAAACAGTGAAAAAGTCATGTAGTCAGGTGGCCTTTTAAAGGTCATCACCTGACTATTGAGTACCATTTACTGTAAATGTATTGTCTTTTTTTCCCTATTATCAAGTGATTCAGGAGGCCTAAATACTGTTAATGATGATATTGGCACAGCTATTGGATGTTGACAACTATTGATTAGATGTGCCGCCAAGTTTAGGATCATATTTGCTAAGAAGGCTGGAATATTTTGGCTGTCAGTCATATTTGCAGCCAGCTATCCACAGATGGAATCCCTATACCTAAAACACATCTGTTTTTCTCAGCAGTAGTTTTGCCATTTCATGCAACAGCTGTGTTTTTTCTGCATTCAGTGTGGGGATGCTGTATGTGAAATGTTGGAAGTATTCTGTCTGACAGACAACAGTGTTAAAATGTTAATGTTCCATTTTGTTTGTCTATCTTTTGGTGTGACCACGCATGCTGCTAAGCTGAAACTGCAACCCTTAAAGAGTATCGTCAGTAAAGAAGAGTTCTTTGTGACACTTGCTTATCTGAGGATGTACTTCATTCATTTCCTAAAGTGTAAATAATTTGGTTTCAAGCCATGATCATAAACATCATTTGTTCAAATTAAAAAAAAGTGAGGTAGAAGTCAAACCGTGATAATCAGGACTACAAATTCTCCCATACAAATCACATACCCCCTGAATTTGCTTACTTAACATAGCGTATTCACACAAGCAAGCCAGTGCAACCAGGGGGAAATAAGAATTTCCCCTGCAATAGCCTCATTTGAAAGGAGTGTTTTTTTGTACCTGTTAACAATTTCAGTCTCACTCATCAGACTTGTACATTGCCAAAATAAATCACTTGGTAGACCTTTCCACCTTCAGGTACTGATTGCCATGTGATGCATAAATCAGAAGGTCGTACATTCTCTTCTCTTCTGTTCTCTTCTCTTCTCTTTCTCTTTCTCTTTCTCTTCTCTAGACTGCCTGAGTAAAAGGCCATTCCTACTGACTGGATTGCCGCATGGGGGTGTTTTGCTACTGAGGTGCTATCCTTTAGTAGTATAAAGGCACTGATGTCACAACTCCTCTGTTTCATACAGTCACAGCTTAGCCATAAAAATGTTGCTGATGCATCAGTGTAGTGGATGGATCTACAGTTGTGAGGCTGGTAGCCAGAGATGCAGAACCACCTTTTTCATAAGAAGAGAAGATGACAGCCATTTTTGGCTGCCTCCTTAGGTAAATTAGAAGATCACTCATTCTGCAACTGTGCAGCTGCAGAAGTGTAACTGTGGGTGAGTGGGGAACCCTACTAATGTCAGCCCGTTACAGAAGTGAGGGACAGATCAGTGCTAATGCCCACTGCATGTCCTACCTTTGTGGATATACTGAGCTTGCACATGTGGTTAGTAAAAGTAGTAGAAGCACTCCCCAGCAGGAGTATGATACTGCAGCAGGGGCATTGATCTCCCTCACCGGCCCCAGACATGAGCCTGTGGACCACGTGAATGAGGAGAGAAACTGATGGTAGCTAATGATCAGCTATGATGAGCCAAAAAGGGATCAAGAAATAATGCAATAAGTCAGTTTTACTGAGAGGTGAAATGGTGGGAGGGTCTTTTTTGTATTTTGAATGCTCATCAGAAGCTAGAATGATTCATTCTTTTGGATTAAAATACTAGTCTTGTTTCTGTAATATTTATTTTTGTTTTGTTGTTTATAACATAGCAAATACACACATAGAAGACAGAGAAGGGTGCATGTGCCAGAAAGCAAACTTTTCCATTTTGTGGTAGTCTCCATTTAAAGGGTGCATTAACAAGGAGATCAAAAAGAAAGATTGTTTCTTACACAGCATAGTCCAAAAAGGTCTTTTTTTTTCTTTTCCTTCTGTAAGCTGCTCTTCAGCTCCCAACCCAAGCTAAATGTGTATTTGTTATTTCTTCGGTGTAGGTCGAACATTTAAAACGAGTCATGTGTTTGTCTATTAGAATTTGTTTGCTGGTCTGTCATTGTTACTTTTCATTGCATGGTCAAATCTCTTTTCTGACTGCTGGAATTTAGAGGATATCAGTTTGCCACGCTGTATACTATTGACCCGGTATGTGTTTTCAAAGAATGCCACCATTATAATAGTGGAATGGAGAAGGCCATCTCCTTAGTGACCTTACCAGAGAATACAAAGAAAGGTTAGATTATAAACTAGCCAGGCTCTTTGAACAGACAAAGTCAGTAGTAAGACTGCAGCAGTGAGATTTAATCAAGAAAATAAAGTTGATGCAAAGCCTTGGTTACTGCTGGAAAACTTTACATCAGCATAACTGCTGTCACTGTGTGTGTGTATGTTTGCACCATATATGTATGGAAAATGTCGTCTTCTGGAACAAGAACGCGTGGCTAGTGTGAGGGTAAGAGGTACACCCATGAATCGTGAATCTCTGCACACTGTGGTGAAACACAAATTCAAATAGAGCCTTTTTGTACAATATGCCAAGTACTTAAAAAAAAAAAGCATCGCTATAACAAAGGGCGTTTTGTTAATGGCCAGCTCAGGCTATATATTTCTGAAATACATACATAACTGGTGCCGATAACAGCTACAGGAGCAGTGTCTCCCCAACCTTCATTTTTTGTATATTGCTGTTCCCAAGTGGATTCTTTTTGAGAGGGCACAGTGGAATTTCAAACCGCAAGTCACAGGTTACAGTCTTAGAACCACTGGTTGATGTCTTGTTTGTCATTGTCAGGGAAATAAATAAAGAAAATTGCCAGCTAGATACCAAAGGTATGCTTTTAATAATTAACAAAAAATGTCAAAACTGGTCCCTCATTGGGCTATCATGTACCTGTTTGTATTAGTAATACTGAAAAGCACCTGGATTACCAAAAGACCAGTTCCATAATTCTAAAAACTGTAAGTATGTCATGCAACTGTCCCAGCCCCCCAAAAAAGACCCCTTTTTCTTGATATTGACACTTTCAGCAGCCTTCACATCCATTCATATTCATACCACTGTGCAAAGCTTCCTCTGGTTGTTGTCTCTAGCACTTGTGGTCCCTACTAAAGGGATATCAGATAGTCTGAACACCCATCCGTCTACTCAAGAGAGGAAAGCTGGCCTTTGTCCATTGTAGTCATTGACTCCCATTCATGCTGTCCAGCAACTAAGCCACTTTTCACACTTTTGCCATAACATCATGAAATGAAGCCCTTTCTCGACCAATACAAGCATGTTGTTGTGTCTTTCGGCGTTTCCCGGTTAGGGGTCGCCACAGCGGAACTCCGGTCCACTAATGATTGGCAGTCGATTTTTACGTGCCGAGTTGCCAGCCCTGACGCACAACCTTCAAAGAAGGTACACCCATTCACACGTGTTTCCACACAGAAGATGCTCTAGCTGAGAATCGAACAGGACAACATCTTACTGGGAGGCGACAGCGCTACCGCAGCACCACCACCGCAGTTATGTTCAACCAATACAAGCATACTTTTAATATTAAAGTACCTCTTTGTCCATCTACTCCTTTAATTCCCAAGCCAGCCTAGGTCCCTTTGTATGATACAGGGAGTAACAAATCCCATAGTGTTAATCAGTCTGATTTTTAACTTATAGTGGGTCCCGCACTTGACCAGTATTACTAAGTGGCTGCTTACAAACTAGGCACTGTAATGCTTCCATACAAGCTTTTCTGATTCTGCATTGTTTAAAGGCCATTTCAAAAATGGCTGTAGCAGCTGTTTCTTCAGTTTTCAGCAACAGATTTTCAACACGTTTTTGTAGAACACAAGTAGGAAAACAGTCTTTCCACCCTCCTATGCATCTCAGTTGGCATACCCCAAGGCTCCATACTGGGCCCACTCCTCTTTAGCATATTTACAAATGACCTCAGTTCTACTACTAACCATGCCTCTATTATATAATATGCTGACAATCCCACCCTTATCTGTTCAGCCTCAACTCCCCAAGAACTTCAGGCAAAATTGCAGTCTTCCTTTCAAGATATAGAAAAACATCTAGCCAACGATCAACTTATTCTAAACCCAAATAAGACTAAAATAATAGTCTTCACAAATAAGAAATCAACACATTGCCAACCCCCTCTCTCCATCCTCTCCTCCATTGGAACCAAATTACTTCCAACTGACCAAACTAAACTTCTAGGCGTAACAATTGACTCTCATATGATGTTTGATAAACATATTTCACTGTCTATCAGTAAAGTGCATACCAAACTAGGAGCACTCTATATAGCAAAACTATTTCTAACCAACAACGCCAGGCTGGCCACTTTCACCAATCTGCATAAGAAAGATCTCAATTATCTTGAAGCCTGCTACAACAGAATTGCAAAATTTGCAACCAGTCATCCTCATACAACCCACCACTGCACAGCCCTCTCTCAGCTAAGATGGCTTGAACTCCCTAACCTTTTATCCCTCAACCAACTTACCATAGTCCACAAAATCATCCACCATCGCAAAGACCTCCCTGCACTGGCTAACTTAGTTCAACCTAACTGTAATCCCAGACCCCTCAGATCAACATAAAAACTAATGCTAAACATCACCTGCTCCCACAACCTTCACGGGCACTCCCTCTACTCTTACAAAATTGCCAAGCTATGGTACACACTTCCTCAGTCAATCACAAAAAAAACAAAAAAAACAGGAGTTCAAAAAACTCCTAAAACAGCATCTTGCAAACCACTGGCTTTGCATCTGCCATAATCCAAGTTAATATCATCCAAAAAATCCCTCAACTGCCCCCCCCTCCCTATTCCTACCTCTTATGTCAGTCATCACACCTATGAAGACAAAACCCTGCAGCTTGGAAAGGAGCAGTCCGCTCACAAAACTTTGCTTACAACTGTATGCTCTCCCACTTACTGGTAACCACATGTAATCTCTGTATCCTCTCAGAAACAGTTTGTCCAATCCTTACGTAGCCTATCTACAGATTTAACAGCATTCTGTTTAACTGTATCATTTGCAATTTTTTATGCTATACCATGCTTATACAATTGAAATGATTACTTTCTATGTAATTTTTTAACCTTTTGCATTTGAATGTATGATATAACTGTACCTCTAGGGCCCTGAAGTTATTACCATATCATCTACAATACATTTTCTCTATCATACTGTATTCAGCTAACTAGCTAACTCTATTTTCAGTTAGATTATGTCTACTCATAGTATGTTGGTATTTTTAATTTTTTTATATATCTGTTATTGTTTACATTTTGTAAGAAAACTGCACAGCAGCAGTGTCACAGTTCATCACATGAGTGTTTATTTTTTATTTTTTATTTTTTATTACATTTGTTAACCGGGTAGTATCCAACTGGGTTAAAAGCCCGTTTTTAGTGGAGACACGGGCATTTTTTTATCCGGAGATTTTCTCCCCGGGTCTCCATTGAAAACGGACTTTTAACCCAGTCGGACACTACCCGGTTAACAAATGTAATAAATAAATAAAAATAAAATAAACACTGGTGTGATGAACTGTGCCACTACTGCTGTGCAGTTTTCTTACAAAAGTTAAATCTACTGTCATTATGTGAGTCTAAAAATGAAAATAACACAATAAACTGCTAGGTAACAGGATAGATGGTTAATTTTTATTCTTTTTGTGTTTTAATAAAGACTTCTGAATTTGAGTGAGGCTTTTCTGTTGATTTTAGTCATCTGTTTTTTCATACTGAGTAGCTGCATTTTGCTGATAATACAAGCCTAAGTTGCATTAAGCTTCTAACATGTTGATGTTAGAAGGATATAACTATTGAAAGCTGCAAAGGTTACAAGCCTAAATTAAGTGAATGTAGCATCTTGGCTTTGGCACCTCTTAATATTTTGACTTGAAACCTACAAAAACATTTATTTTTTCCATGCTGTAGATGTGACAGCCATAAGTTCTCATATTTGGACCACAGTGATTATTTCAGACCTATATGCAAATGTTGTTTTTGTTGCATGAGATTTTGGAGCAGGATTAAAAAAAATCGTGTGACACGTTTCAGTGAGAAAGAATCATAAATGCTGTAAGCCAAAAATCTGAAGTAAAAAAAAAAAAATAAAATCACCCATGTTGTGCAAGAATGCCTTATCAAGCATAACCTTATAGCTTGTTCAATTTTAGCATTTTGTCTGGAATCCACATTTAACCATTATACCCGACCTTCTCTTTAATATGTCAGCTCTCTTTTTTTTTTTTCAGATTTAGGACATTTTTAGGACAAGAAATTAGATTTCACAGTTTTTTTGCTCTTAGTCTTCATAGCAAGTGACAAATATCTGTGCTCCTGAGTTAGGATTGCAGAAGGACTATGCTGAAATTTGTGGCAAAACTGTTATGCATCACTAACGGTGTAAGCTTGCATTTAATCTTTCAGACACAGTCTTACAGCTTTGGTAGTTGTATTTTTCGTCTCAAGTATATGCTTTCTGATAACCCAAAATGCTCCCTGACTGACACTTACCCGTAGCCGGTCTTCTGAGTTGTAAAATTTTCCTCTAATGTTGTTGCTGAAGGCTTTGTTATGAAGGGTGGGTTATGGCACACTGCTGGAGAGGTCACAGACAAGCTGTATTGTGGCTGAGTGACTCAACTGGCTTCTGTTCCTGGCACTGACATACAAAGATGTCATGCAGTGACTGCACTTCAGCATGTGCCTGTACTCACCCTAGTTGGATGTCTCTTGAACCATTAGCAGTAACCACTATGGTTTCTCTGCTGTCATTTCCTTCTCTGCTATTCTCATGTTCAGCCTCACAGCACCCATGCACTCAGCTGCATTCCTATAGGAGGAGAGTCTTCCTCTAGCTGTTCAGTCGACCTCCTCCCTGGATGGCCTTGTCTTGATAAGGTCAGCAGCCGAACCTGGGTCTCTAGTAGTACAGATAAATGACTTATCTGTGCAACAGCAGCAGGACAACCTGCTGTTTTCATTATTCTGTCTGAAAGCGACAACTTGGCCATGTCTTCAAACTACATCAAAAGTGCTTCATGTGTCTTCTTTATAATACTGGCCAGAGTATTTGTTTTATTACAGTCCAAAAGGAAGTAGTGCGTTTACTCTACAACATAAAATCTGGGGTATCACTTAACATTTCACAGCTTTTACTTGACAGTAGAGCATTAATGAAACTGTTGAAGACTGCCAAAGTTAAAAGCTTGCAGTGAAGCTGGACATTGTGACCTCATAATTTTGCCAGTTTTCATGATGTTTATTATGTTATAATGCTTGCATTCCTCCAGAATACCTTGCAAATAATGTTTCATTTGTGACAAGGAAGCCAGTGTGTGTGTGTGTGTGTGTGTGTGTGTGTGTGTGTGTGTGTGTGTGTGTGTGTGTGTGTGTGTGTGTGTGTGTGTGTGTGTGTGTCTATATGTACAGGACATGATATACTTCTGATATTAAATAATGCAGAATGCAGTCATGTAATGTTAGCATTGCTAAATACCTTTTTTTGTTTTTGTTTCCCTGCTTTAAATGGTCACTCCCACCTGAGCAATACTGGATCTTAACTGTTTTACTATGCGTGTGTCTCATGGCTGAGAAAGACAACAGCTTATGTTATTTGTCATGTTAGGACTGTAATTGTGTAACAGAAAATAGGATATGTGGTCATGGCGGTCTTGAATCCTTAGTCTATGTATTTACTCAGCTATATATTCAGCTCTCCTCTTGTGGAAAAAAAAAGATCAGTGCTAGAAAAGGCCAGTGCTTTTTTATTTAGTCGTTGCTCTGCAGCAGAGGTTCTGCTTCCTTCATATGATCACTTTTACATTGAGATGAACCAGCATGAACTCTCCCTATAAAGTTTGTGCTGTACTAAAAATGGGCTCAAACTAAATACTAACAATGTGTAGTATTCTCACTTTTGGCAGACAACTCTTCCTTCATCTTACTGTGTAAACAACACACCACTAAAGAAATTAAATATAGTCAGGAACCTAAAAACTTGGGTTGATAATTCTCTGTCTTTTGGCCATTATGCAACAGTGGTTGTCATGAAGTCCTTTTTATTTAGCACAGCTAATTGCAAAAGGAATATCTTCAAAGTTCAAAGAGATAATCACTCTCTTATACTCAGTATTGATCAGACCATTTACTGAGCACATTGCCACTTTCAGAATTTATTTCACTAAACATATTAATCAGAAAAACTTAAAGATTCCTTACCAAAATGATAACAAGCCTAACGTCCCTGAGCTATCAAGAGAGGCTAGAAACTTCACTAAATCTTCACCAACAGATACATAAAACATGGTGGAGGGACAGGTTTATAACAGCATTTCCCAAACCTGTGTAATAAATTCCCCTTGCATTTTGAGCAGTGCAGCTCACTGTCCTCCTTTAAGACTAAACTTGATGACTGTATGGATATTCAGTCATTTACTCAAGGATTGGGAGGCATGGTCCTTCTGGAGAAAGGTAGTGCACCCTGAGGGAGGTTACTGATAAATTATAAATAGTCATAAGACTGTATGGCTTTGAAATGTCTATGAAATCTAAGAAAAATCTTTTAAGTATGAGAGCCCAAGCATTTGATAACCAAACCTCACTAGTGACTGTGTGAGGACAGTAGCAAGCTATGTGTTGCTTCACATTGTCTTTCGACATCATCCTACCCCAGCCCTCCCAACACATACACACAGTGCATAATCACTGTCATAATGCAATGCATTGCAGTTAGCAGCACAAAGAGGACACTAGGAAGTTAATTACACATCTACCTACCATCAAAGAAGGCACCCTTTCTTTTCCTGGAAAAGGATCTGGACCTTTTCCAACTTTCATTTTAACTATTCAAATTTAGGGTGACTTGTTCTAATAAGAACATCCCTGCACTTCTGCACTCTTCTGATTAAAAAAAAATGAACTTCTTACTTTTCTGGAGGGTTTGTGGTTTTGCGATAGTTTATAACAAATTTTCAAGCTTTTTTGTCAGCAAAGTGCCAAAGTGTACTAGTGCAAGACAATTCATGGCAAAGAACAAAGTAAGTTATAAATCTGCAGCTCAAGACAGTGGCTAAATTACTGAGATGGAAGTCATCAGAGCTAGATTTGAGTCCTTTTAAATCCCTTCTGAAGAAGGGACTTTAGGCTTCAGAAGGCTTATGCATTTACCACAAGTTAATAAACTAATAATTATAATGCCCATTTATTAACCAGACACATTCTCTTTTCAGGAGTGATGTGGGAGCAATGGCTGGTTAAGTGACTCACTCAGATTCACACAGTAGGAAAATGAGGGCTGACGGGATCACAACCTGCACCACAAAAAACTACAATGCACAGCCTTAAACCTCTACACCATCTGCTAGATAACTACTCAGTTAATTAATGGGCATGGCTGAAATAGGCACATGTAATCCAGTCTGTCCATTTAAATGAAAAATGTAAACAAAAATAACCATAAAAATAAATAAATAAAACATTTAAAAGCAAAGGAGTTCCTTCAACTTGTGAAAGAGTAATACAGACCAGCTTCTATGTACAGTAATCAGACAGTGCAAGGAATCCAAGCCTTTTTGGTTGTCATATTTTTTTTCCATCTACATTTTGCTAACTAGAAAGGTGAGCTGATCTGAGGACCCTTTTCAGTCATGACCTAAATGAATAAGTGGAGGTAAGTACATAAAAGCAGCACACCGTTGGATTTTGTGCAGGTTATTACATTTACACATGAACAAGCAAGAAGATAAATTGTTAGATTTCCAGCTGTAGTAAAATTTGGAAATCATAGAAACATTGTTAGACTCTGTAGATATGTTTAGTTGATGGACATGTAAGGGCATGAAAAGTAACAGAGTGAGGTACTATTATAACTTGGAAGTGATTCTAAGTAGTACATGGGCATTGTGCCACCCACATTGTTACTGAGTAACCCATCTGGTAAGGCTACTTCCCTGATTGGACAGTGAAGTCACAATTCTTTATACCTAGTTTCCATGTTTCTCTGATTATAGTGGTCTCCCTCTTCTGTTAGCCTCTAGTAAACCTTAATAACAATAAAAAACACCACCAAAATGGGGAGAATTAAAAACAAAAAGTTTAATTCCAAAGTTAAGCACTTTCAGCCACACTGACCTTCCTCAGAACACAAAATCACTCACAAAAACTCTTGCTTAAATACCCTTCAACAATTAACTAACCCCTGTCACATGATGCTAAAATAATTATCAATTCTCAAAAAAATGCGCAGTTAAAAATTTGCCTAAGTAAAAAAGCAGATAGCAAAAAGGCAGATAGTGAAATTCTATTTACATTTTTTGCTGTTCTGATTTTTAGTTAAAACGTTGTAATTAATTAATATTGCTGTTGAGTCCCGATTTGCTGTAAGCATGAAACACAATCTGCCATTTGAGTTCTCTGTATTCTAACTGATAAACACCAAAACGGAATTTCTTAAAGGAACAACATTCTATGGAATGTTTAGCTAAAGCATATTCCTTATTCCTGACTTTGATGGTGTATTGGGGCTCATAAATTCTTATTCTAAAAACCCTATTGGTTTTTCCTGTGTAGAAAGCCTCACAGGTGCTATATTCAACAACCCTCAAATGTTCTTCTCACAGATGTCTTCAAAAGCCTTGTTCTTCCTTCTCTAATTTCCGATTTATTGATGAACATCAATCATTATGAACATCAGTACAAATTTTTTGGAATTGTCTTATGTTTTTCACCATATGAAGGTTTGTGTTTTGGATTTGGAGATGAAAAAAGACATTAATAAGAAGAAATTGAGTACCATGATTAGTTACAAAAATGTTTCCAGTAATGCTTTTTTTGCATTACTCCAACATGCACCCAGCATACATCAAACACAACATTGTCAAGGGTCAGTTGGTTAGAATTAAAAGATTAACCACTGACATAGAGAAAATAGATTTTTTTTTTACTCAAGTATTACACAAGAGGTTTGTGAAGAGGTGGTATCCAACACACGTTATGCAAAAAAATATTAATCAAGATCGCACTGAAACAGAAAGGGCAAACTTTTGCCAGACTGACTTAAAAGAATGATCTTTTAATATGTCTTTGTTTTTTTCTCTGGACAGTGTTGTCATCAAAAGGGTCATACACAACAATTGGAAGTTGTTAGAAGCTGGTAAAGAAGTTAAAAGAGTGGTGAAAGACAACTCTTCTTTTATCAACAGTAAAGCAAAAAACATCAAAACTTATTTAGAAAGACTTATTAGTAAAGATGGTGAAGCACTTAAAAGAGGGACTTATAAGAGTCACAGTTGTGCCCAGTGTAGATACATTCAAGAAAGCCCATATGTTGTTGACAGTAGGACTGAAAAGACATATCCAGTACCAGGGTTTTTCACTTGTAGTGCTACATTTGTGGTATGTCTTGCTAGGTCTTTCTAAATAGAAAGAAACAATAGGGTTTTTAGAAAAAAGAGGTTATGAATAGCAAGTATGGCATTAGAGTCATGAATAAGGGAAATGTTTTAGCTAAACACTCTATAGAGTGTTGTTTCTTTAAGAAATTCCTTTTTGGTATTATCAATCATGTTCCTTTTGATTTCAATGGAGACAGAGATAACGAATTAGAATACAGAGAACAAAAGCTGCAGATTGTGTTTCACGCTTATAGCGAACTAGGACTCAACAGCAACATTAATTACAAGGTTGCTTTAACTAAAAATCAGAATTGCAAAAAATGTAAATAGAATTTCACTATCTGCTTTTTTACTTAGGTAAATTTTTAATGTGTATTTTTTTGAGAATTGATACTTGTATTAGCATCACGTGACAGAGATTAGTCAATTGTTGAAGGGTATTTAAGCAAGACTTTTTTGTGAGTGATTTTGTGTTCTGAGGAAGGTCCGTGTGGCCAAAAGCACTTTGGAATTAAACTTCTAGTTTTTAATTCTCCCCATTTTGGTGGTGTTTTTTTTATTATCGGTGTTGTTGTTACACCACATGATTGGGACATCCATATATTTTTTCATCAGTAAACCTCAGTAACACAAATCTTAGAACAGCTGGAAATATGAAACCAGAGGCTGGATTATCACCTGTGATCCTGTCAGCCCTGGGAAAAGGAACAGGTTGAGGCCATCAAAGAACACCTTTTGAAGTCAATCTCCTGTCGTATACGTGTCATCCGGGAAGGATGATGATAACTTGTGAAAACGTAAGGGTCAGGTGGGTATGTAGAAGTGCCTGATGGTACTGTTTGATGTGTGTTAAGAGAGTTCCATGTTGAGAATATCATTGTTCTGTATTACAAAAATGTACTATAATTCATGTCAGCAACATTTTAGTTGCTCTATCACATGCAAACTTGTATGTCCTTTTAATGTAGGTCAGTTCTTGCAAGTTGTGCAACCTCTGTGTACATGGAACATTATACTACCTTTATCCTTTGCTCTTTGATCTTTGTGTACTATTTGTGACAAGGCTTTTTCCACGTTACAAAACTCTGATGAAATCTTTCTTTAGCATCCAAAGTGCCCAAATGCTATCACATTTCTCAGAGGTGTTTATGAATAACAAAAGGTAAATCTATCCTTAACAAGTTTGCATTTGGAATGTATATGTTGATTCTCAGAAAATTGCTTAAAATGTAATTTCTCAAGTTGCTTTGTTAGTACCAGGCTTGCAAGTAAAAGTGGTCCATTTTGTAGTCAGCTACCCAGTTAACAAAAAAAAAACCTTAAGTAAAATAAAATAAATTGCTGCCCACCCTGTTCCAGAACTGAAAAGGGAGTAACGGAAGAAGGACAGTCCTGCAGAATTTATGAGGGACTGGTTATGTGCGGGGGGGGGGGGGGGGCAGTGATGCTGGGTTGTGCAGTTGTTTAATGTTCTATATCTACAGTCTGCAGTGCTCTGCTTTCCTCAGATTTTTTTGGTCAAAATTAGTAGAATATCACTAGGGCATGTGACCCCCTTCAATGAATCTGTCAAATGAACTCAGCGCTCTGGTGTTTGGGGTTCATTTCAGACCTCCAGGTGTTGTATGTGTGGAATTTCCTTTTGTCTTTGTGGATTTTTTCCAGGTGTTCCAGTTTCCCCAGAAAACATGATGGTTATCCAGCTATACTAAACTATCTCTATTTTACTTTTTCCCTCATTGAGGGAGTCATGGCTAAAAAGAGTCTATGAGGAGGCAGTTCCCTTGCATGGATGCAAATAAGTAAATTAAAATATATGCATTAATTGTAATTTTTATCCATTATCATCTGTTCAGTCTTTTTATCAGAAAATTCTGTTTTTAGCACACGTACTTTTGCCTAGATAGATACATTATACTGAATGATATTTGTATGTTTGATTTCAGAGGTGAACTTACCTCTTAGTCCTTGGCTTGAGTCATGGCTCATATAGCCTAAAGCATTAGTTTACTTGCATGTATGACAAGTAAACAAATCAACATGTTCCTAAATCCTTGCTTTTTTTATATGTATTTATTCATTTTAACTGGTAGTGTTGAGTCATCTGGAAACTGTTTGTTTTCAGCCCTGACCCAAGCTCAAAGCAGAAAAATATAAACATATAAGTACTTGGTCATACAAGTGAAGAAAACAAAATATCATACAGAGCTTTATAACTTGGCAATTAAAAACATTCTGAGTACTGTATAGAAATGTGCGCAAAACAAACCTATGAATGCAAATAAATAACTTTATTCTGATCAAAGGTCAGGTTTCTACACACTTAACAGTTGTCTGTTTAGTTTGGGTCATTGTGCCATGTCCAGGCAGTGGCAAGTAGGTATGTCATTTGAGCTGTTACACAGTCTTAAGAGCTAAACGTTTGAATGATGAGGATGAAACAGTTTACGTAGATGAGTAAAGGTAAATATACTATATTTATTTCTCACTTTAGGCCTAAGTAGGACATTTGGCACAATAAAGACAACCAAGGCATTAGATATTATAAAAGCAACATTGTGAGTTTCTGCATCTTTAAATCAGGCAGCAGGCATCAGCTCTTCAGCGAAACCAGACAGACTATAATGTGTCTGCAGCAATGGGGTTGTATTATTGAAAGCAATTGCTGGGACAAAGCAAATGTAATTACATCTCATCAGAGCTACACTGCATTCAGTACTAGGATGGACTTGGTGTGCACTACCAGGAACTGGATCAATATCCTTATTGTCACAGTAGGTTTAAAGTCAGAAGAAACAAGGCCATTCGTTTGCAATCTGACTTGCCCTGCCACACCATGGTATTCTTATATGGCTCAGAGGTTTGTCTCTGTCTCACAGATACAGACCTCCTCACTTAAACTATGACTAGGAGCATGGCCCAGTACAAACATATTGCCTTCAGTTTGTCAGCCCTGGGTTTGATTCCATTAGTCTTAATTTGCATATTTTGCAAATGTAAGTCAGGTCAGCTTTATCTTAAATGCTTAAAAATAACTGTACATTAACTGAAATAATAGTGACAAAATCTGACTACAATAAATTACAACTGGTAAACATTTAAATAATAGAGTTCAACAGTGTTAAAATACTGATAAGTAATATAATAGTCTTTAATTTTATTCTAATTACAGGTGTTACGGTTATCTGTCAGTTCAGGAAATATTTTAAGTTAGAGCTACCTAACATCTAGAAATAATATAGTACATATACACAGTATGGCAGCATTCAATATGTTGCACATCGATGTGTAAATAATTAGGGTATGTACATATTGATAATGACAGTTTAAGTTGTTAAAATTTAACAGAAATAAAGTCATAAGCATGAACTTAGTATTAATAGTGAAAAATGAAGTCATACAATGAAAATAAGGAGTGTAGTACTTGGTCACAGCTATGCCATAACCTTGCTGAAACAAGTTCTAAGTACTAGAAAAGGCTGAACCGGAAGTCACAGAAAAGTAATATTTTTAGCTACTGAGTAGTATCCAAAAGTCATATAAGCAGAGTACTATTCGTGTTCCAGACTTGTGAATATCTTCATAATCCTCTTATGTCTCTATTTTTTCTGCAAGAGAACCATGGAAAAGAAAGGTCCACTTCATAAGCGCTTTAAAACAGTTGTCCTCCACTCTTGAAAAGCATAAGAATCTCAAATGATCTGAGATGCAGAAAGCAGTCATGCCAAGAGTGTGCAAATTATGTAAAGTTTGTTCCCAGTATCACTGTCTGTCAACACCAAGGTCAAAGTGTGGCAGAAGTAAGATGCAAGTCCTGAACAGACCACCGTCACAGTACCAGTGTAGCACATTCATTATTCATGGAGTCCTGAAGTTCATTCAGCAGAAAGGGCATCAAAACATGGAAAATACCCACAGTCTTGTGTAGTTAAATAGCCACAAACATGAGAAGGTATTATACAGTAAAATATAATAAATACCAAATAATCTGTAGACGTGGAGAAAACAGTAAGGCTTGACAGCTGCTGCCAGCATCTTTGAATTTTTGAAATTGTCAAGGAAAATATTTCAAAGTGAATGGCCCTAAAATTTCAGGTCATCTCTGTGCGTCAGTCATCATCCCATACATAAAGAATTAGTGGACAGGAACGTCAGAAATTAAGGATTCCATTCATTTAAACCACTGTGGTGAAATTGCTTGGCATACAGCAAACACAACCTACAAATGAAACAATAACAGAACAAAAAATGATAAGAAATTAAAGACTGAAAGTAAATCGTCCTTGCAGCTGTTAGCAGTTGTTTTGTTATTTGCTCTCTGCTTTCTTTTAACAGCAGGTGTCTAGGTAACATGAATTAATTGAAAGGTTATCGTGTCTGGAGCTCCACATATCTCTGTTTTTTTTTTATCTCTAAAAACTGCATTTCATGCCAGCCCTGTTGTATAAATGCTGTAAATGTTTAAGAATGTGCATTGTAATTTATCAGTATGCGGAAAGAAATGTTCTTGTTACCATCTTGCCTCATAAAACTGAGTGGTTGAGTAACATGCCTTATAAAGTATTTTTGAAATATGTTAAAGTTTAATTCAAGGTTGCATCAATTTGCAGAAATCATACTTTAGTTTACAACTTTCCATCATTTCAGATTATACACCACTAGTGTATCAACTAGAACTTGTGAAAATATATTCTTCTGTAATATCTTTGTATTGCACAAACACAAAAAGTCTGGATTCATTTAAAATTCTTTTTTTTAATCCTTTCTGTACCTGCTGCTATGTAAAAAGTCAGAAACTGGAATTGAGCAGGCCTGTTAATGAATGTGCTTGTAGGGGTTTGATTGCATTCTAGTTTGAGTATGTAGACAAAGCAGAGGCTCCTATTAAAACCACAAGCGAAATGTGTTGGGAGGCCTCCATTTCCTGGTTAATTTGTGGGTGGTGAAGAAAGATGGGGATTTAAATAAGCTTTAAAAGGTACTGTTGTAGGGGGTAATTTGACAGGCTGGGATTAGCATATTTCAGAGTAAATGGAGGTTGTATGTACACTACCCGTAGGTCAGACTTTGTGGGCTTCTGGGGAGGATGTGACATTCTTGTGTTAATCGTCCAGATGGTGACACCTGTGGGACGGCTGCTGAGGCTTAATGAACAGAAAGATAGCAGCAAGGCCTTAGTTTGCAATTAGGTTTAGTGTGGCATTCAGCTGTCAGTCAACACGGATGAAAAGGAGAGCCTTCTTTGTAAAAGTGCGCAGAGTGGTGAATCAAAGATCGGAGATTAAGACGAGGCATATGCTGGATTTTGAAATTGTTTGTCTGTGTTTAAATGTCACCTGTAAGCAAAGATCAGTACCATTGGGACTTTTTTTTTTTAATTCATAGACGTTTGGTAGCGTAGGTTGTTCTCAGTATTTTTTGTTTATTGAGAGTTAAGTGCATTTGCAAAACAAAACACAACATTTTGCAGCATTTATGATGCTTTCTTTAACCATTTGCAACTAACACCGTGCAGTTTTTGTTTTGTGGGCTTACTTACTGTTAAATATTGCATTAATTAGAAGGCCATTTGTCAGTAAAGCATTGCAGAAGATCGACATTAGGTACTTCGGGCTTAGTAAATGGTTTAAGAGCCATCACATTTGGCAGTAATGTGCTGTTCTAGGAAATTTATGTTTAATTTCAGAACATAAAAATAATGCTGTCATTTCATGCTCAGCTTAGCTACTCAAAACAGTGAGCATGTTAAAAAGGGGGGGGGGGGGGTTGAGTATGGCATTTTCTATACCAGTTAAAAATAAAGGGATGTTATGATATGGAAACCATACGTTTGAAATAGATTGATAAAACTCAGTAAAACATGAGTTTTTGTACAGTAAATCAGTCACAAGTGCAGCTGAAAAACTGCAAAAAGTAGACAAAACATAGAACAAACTGGCACCCTGTCTGCTGCAGTGGTAGACTGTGTATAGATAGTACCAATGAGTTTGAGCACTCCCTACTGCAGTAGTACACAGTATACCTACTGTGTATAGATAGTACCAAAGAGTTTGAGCACTCTCTGCTGCAGTAGTACACAGTATACCTACTGTGTATAGATAGTACCAATGAGATTGAGCACGCCCTGCTGCAGTAGTAGACAGTATACGTACTGTGCATAGATAGTACCAATGAGTTTGAGCACTCCCTGCTGCAGTAGTAGACAGTATACCTACTGTGTATAGATAGTACCAATGAGTTTGAGCACTCCCTGCTGCAGTAGTACACAGTATAACTACTGTGTATAGGTAGTACCAATGAGTTTGAGCACTCCCTGCTGCAGTAGTAGACAGTATATGTACTGTGTACAGATAGTACCAATGAGTTTGAGCACTCAATGCTGCAGTAGTAGACAGTATACCTACTGTGTATAGATAGTACCAATGAGTTTGAGCACTCCCTGCTGCAGTAGTAGACAATATACCTACTGTGTATAGATAGGAACAATGAGTTTGAGCACTCCCTGCTGCAGTAGTAGACAGTATACCTACTGTGTATAGATAGTACCAATGAGTTTGAGCACTCAATGCTGCAGTAGTAGACAGTATACCTACTGTGTATAGATAGTACCAATGAGTTTGAGCACTCCCTACTGCAGTAGTAGACAGTATACCTACATTGTATAGATAGTACCAATGAGTTTGAGCACTCCCTGCTGCAGTAGTAGACAGTATACCTACTGTGTATAGATAGGAACAATGAGTTTGAGCACTCCCTGCTGCAGTAGTAGACAGTATACCTACTGTGTATAGATAGTACCAGTGAGTTTGAGCACTACCTACTGCAGTAGTAGACAGTATACCTACTGTGTATAGATAGGAACAATGAGTTTGAGCACTCAATGCTGCAGTAGTAGACAGTATACGTACTGTGTATAGATAGTACCAATGAGTTTGAGCACTCCCTGCTGCAGTAGTAGACAGTATACCTACTGTGTATAGATAGTACCAGTGAGTTTGAGCACTCCCTACTGCAGTAGTAGACAGTATACCTACTGTGTATAGATAGTACCAGTGAGTTTGAGCACTCCCTACTGCAGTAGTAGACAGTATACATACATTGTATAGATAGTACCAATGAGTTTGATCACTCCCTGCTGCAGTAGTAGACAGTATACCTACTGTGTATAGATAGTACCAATGAGTTTGAGCACTCCCTGCTGCAGTAGTAGACAGTATACCTACTGTGTAT